>NW_005370710.1:500151-512115 GCF_000412655.1 Myotis brandtii
GGGGCCTGTGGGCTGGGGGCAGCTCCTGCATTGAGCATCTGCCCCCTGGTGGTCAGTGCACATTATAGTGACTGGTTGTTTTGCAGATCATTCTGCCACTTGGTCAATTTGCATGTTAAATAATAGATTAGCTTGCAGACAATGCATCTATGAAGTCATAAAATGTAGGCCTGGCTCTAACATGGCAAGGTCTTTACATAAAGATGTTTAATAATGGAGAATGCTGTTTTAGCAATCTGAGGAACGTGACGCCATTTCATAATCTGAAAGGTCAACATTGAAGGGCCAACATCCCTGATGATTTAATCAGTCCCTTTCATGAAGAGCTACTCAGAAATAGGAGAGAACACTCACAGAATGACTAGTTGATAATATTTAAGCTACAGCATTCTAAATCCATCACTAGCCATAGCGTTTGTGATAACTTTATAGAAGTATGCTATTTTCTAAAGAAGCAATTAAACATCTTAAATATTAACAACACTAAGACTAGCCTTTAGCAATATAAAATCAATTGCAAGCGTCTATGGTGTTGAAACTTCTTCATGAGAATGTCAGCATGGGAGGAATATGGGGGATCGGAACAGGCCTCCCCCAAATGGGCCACGCTGGCATGTGAATTATTTGGAGCTGAAGGCAATCAAGACCCTGCAGGCTCCACATAACTTTTATCTCTCCCTTAAAGAATGTAAATTAGGGGGCTTGCCCACAATAAGAATTATCACCAGAAATAACTTTTTATGACCTATATGTAGAACAGCTCAACTTCTAGTTACTGAACATCGGTTCCTATGGCCCTGCAATGGCCTTCCTGCCCTCTGGAGCCCCAAAGCTCAGAATGTTGTATGCACCCCAGTTTCCCTTTCCGTCTTTGAACCTCTCATGTACATGGGGTCTCTGATTCCTTCATGTATGTAGAGTTCCCCTACGTGCATATGCAATTGAATTTGGTTGTCTTCTCTTGTTAGTCAGCATCGTGTAGGTTCAGCCGAAAGAACCTTGGGGGCAGAGGACACTTTCTTCCTCGAACACAGGAGAAATGCCCCCTAAAGGACAGACCTTGTGTTATTTATCTCCAAATGAAATATCTTAGACCATGAGTCCATTCCCATACTCCATTATCCTGGGGAGAAGCAGTTAAATGTTCTCGGTTTTTTTTCCTTTTATTTAAAGAAAACATTTAAAGATACCCTTTCAGCCAAAATATGCTTGTAATCATTCTTTCAGCCTCCGCCGTGTCTGTTCTGTGGTTGTACCTGTTTCTGTACGTCAAACAGGCTCCATTATGGCTGATGCGGTTGGGTGGTATGACGTTGTAGAACTTGCTTACGGATGGAAGGTGTTGGTGATGAATGGACAACAGTATAAAAAGTTCATCAACTGAGCATCCGTAGTTCTCTGCTTCTCTTCTCCCATTTGTCCCTTCACTCTTCATTCCTAGAAGTTTCTGAGCTGAAGGTGGATGATGAGTTTTGTGATTATTATCCAAGTCTTCACAGCCCAGGGTATTTGCATATCAGAGCCCTCTCACTTCTAAAGGGGCTTCCGTGAGATGATGGGAAGGTAGGACCTTGTAAGGAATATTAATCCTTGAACAGCCTGGACTGTTGGGAGAGAAATGTGTGTCGAATGGCATCCCTTCTACGATCCAGGGACCCTGTCCAAAACTCTGCTTCAAGCCTGGAGAGGCGCTCTCTCCACCTGCAATCCCCCTTCCCAAACCTACACCCCAGACCTCCGCACAGGCACTCCTCCTCACTCCCCCTCCCTGCAGAAAAAAAAATCAAAGCATCGGTAAGCACTCTAATCCAAAAGAAAAAGGCAATGAAAACGTATTGATTTGCCCTAAATCACTGGATGCAAATGTGGTGTGAGCCCCGAATATTTGGCTAGAGCTACGGTGTAACAAAATAAATGACACGCCAGTTGTCGAAGGCTCTTGTCCATGGGGGTGAGTAGAAATATACAGTATTTGCTTATTATCTCCAGCCCGAGCAGTAAGTTATGAGTGAAATGGCAAAGACTGAAGTGGGCATAAATTTGGGGCTTGCTGCGCCGAGGAGTTCGGAGCCTGGTCCATATTTCAAAAGCCTTTGGAGGCGACCCATCATCATGATATGCAGCCAACGCGGCAGACAAAGCGCGGAGGTGATTTCTGGTCGGAAGCTCCTGGCTCACCGTCGAAGGTTATTTTGCTCTGGTGGAGAGTTTGCAGGTTACCTCTGATTTCCCTTCAGCTTCAGATCTGCTGTTGAAATGCCCAATGACTCCCCTCACACAGTCCTCCGGGAAAGAACTGTGAAAATTAAGCTATCCATCGTTTATTTTTATTTTGATTACAGATTGATTGAGTCCACAATTACCGGTTAACTTTTCCCCTGCAGCCAACAGTTCCAGGAAAGAGACAGATGTGGAGACAGACCTCCCTCCAGGGAGGTGATGACCCAGGAAGGGGGAAAGGCAATAAAACAAGTAGATGCACGGGCAGTCAATCAATACGACATAACAGGAGTCATGACAGAGGAGGAAATTTGACTGGATTTGCTTGATCCCCAGTGGAGGGCATACAGGAGGCAACTGGGGATGCAGGTGAGATTGCTTAGGCAAAGTCCGCATGCACATCAAGGTATAAGGGACTTGAGACTTGCACGATTGGGCCCAGACCCACCACCACTTCCGGAAAGGAAATCCCAAGTGTGTGGCCTCCTGTGAGTTGCTGGGTGGTATCTTCCCAGCAAGTCAAAGAGTTCATTGTCACCCATTGTCATTCCAGCACAGATTCCGTGATCCGTGTCTGCAGCGGTCTATGGGGGCTGCTCTATTTATGATTCATATCAAAGCGTTTATTTCCTCTTTTTTTTAAAAAATGTTTTTATTGATTTTTAGAGAGATAGGAAGGGAGAGAGAGAGAGATAGAAACATTGATGAGAGAGAGGAACATCACTGATCTGTTGCCTCCTGCCTGCCCTCCACTGGGGATCAAGCCCACAACCTGGGCCTGTGCCCTGACCAGGAATCAAACTGGTGACCTCTTGGTTCCTGGATTGATGCTCAACTACTGAGCCACAGCGGCTGGGACATTTGTTCCCTCTTCATGGAGGGAGCAGATGGCCCCTCCCATCAGGCGATAAGGCCACTGGCACTTCCATCCTCCACCCCCTCAGCTGCCTCCTGCCCAGGCCTCTTGCAAAGCAAACTGCTGTGATGGCCTCGGGAAGCCCAGCCCCCTGATGTCACAGAGTCAGGGACTCGTGAGCTAAGGCAACCACAGGCACATGGAAAAGAGACTGTATCCCCTGGTTGCTCTTGAGAACCTCATTCTGTGCAACTTCTTCCTCTTTTTTAAAAAAAATTAAAGAATAGTTTATTGATTTTTGGAGAGAGAGGAAGGGAGAGAAACATTGATATGAGAGTGCAATATCCATTGGCTTCCTCCTGCACACCCTTCACTGGGGATTGAACCCACAACCTGGTCACGTGCCCTGATGGGAATCGAACTGGTGATCCTTGGATGCAAGAGATGACACCCGAGCAGCTAAGCCACACCAACCCGGACTCGCTGTGCCATTTCAGTTCCTGCTGTGCCCTGTGGAATCGTAAAGGACACATGGAGATGAAGGACATCGGACCCACGACTGACTCATCACCATCCCTGGAAATTAGGCCCCGGAGTTCTTTCTTCTCACCGTTGCTCTTCCCTTGAAGAGTTCCCGATGAGCCACATGCTCTCCCCCGTGTCTCCATGTGCTCAGGAAATGGTGCAATGACTTGGGCCACACTCAGGCGGATTTCGGGAAGAAACAAATTGAACTCATTTGGGCAACGCAGTTGAGAATTTCAGAGGTTTTCTTTCAAGAAAAATACAAGCTCCTAAACTACTCATAACAGCCAAGGCAGGGCCCCCGGAATTGCCGTCTGCTCTGTGGAGACTGCATCCTATGTGCTGGAGGGAAAAATGATCCCAAAACGCAAGGGTTCATATCAACCAGGGAAAAACACCTAGAACATAAATGGTGGGTCTCTTGCAGCAGCTCCAGCAGCTCACTGTCCAGCTCCCCTATCCGGCTGAGCAGGGCCCACGGAAGGCATTTCTCCGCTCGGCGTTTTGTTGGATCCCTCACGACACAGAGATTGATCGTAGCAATTTCCTTCCCATCAAGAGAACCCTCCAGACAAACGTGCTGGGGACACTCAGGGCCATGGATCCGCCGCAGACCCAAAGCTAATATTTTGCCTGTGGTGTTTAAACGCGGCGCTGACGGGGCTCCAACGACTCGCGTGGTGAAAGCGGACGTCCGTCGTTAAGCACCTGATCTAATCGGGGCCCAGGACCCGCACTGCCTCCCTGCTCCCCCTGCATCAGGGATCCGTCTTGTCATTCGGGCCCAGACACAGGCGAGAAGAAGGACGAGGCCGGCCGACGGCCTCTTCCATCACCAGGAAAGCATCCGGCTCCTGCTCTGCGCCCTCATTCCCCGGAGCAGGAAGCTGTGTCGGGAAGGAAGAGAAATGGGGGGACGGCGTTTCCTGAGACCCCGAACATTCGCTCATCTCGATGGCGGTCATTTCTGCCCCCGCAGCAGCCGGAACCGTCATTTCCAGGAGTGTCGTTTCCCGCAGACACTAGCCCTGCGGATCCTCGTGTGTAAGTGACATGATGCTGCAGGCGGGTGGTGTCACGCCCGCTGTCTGTCACTGCTCCCTCCGCCGCCCGAGAGGGAACAACCGCTAAACGACAATCAATAGGCTGATGCGATTACCCCTGCCTGCGCGCCTTGTTTGCACTAATTTTTAGTTTGTTAATTATGGTTTAATATGGCGCCAAAGGGAGAGGTGGTCGAGGTTCCCCAACACAAGGAAAAGGATCCCCGGGTGAGGAGGGGGTTTAGTTGGGATGGCGCCAGAAAATCTGTAAAGACACCCCCTCCCCCTTCATGGCATCATGTCTGGGAAGCAGAGGAAACAGTGCAGACACCTCTGCGGCAGGACTGATGGGTTTCTTTCACTTGACCCACTTCCGGTTATGTGTTTCAGTTACATTTAGAGAACCATGACCCTAGCAATACCTGTGTATATGTTATTAAAGATGCATTTTTATGCTTTTTTTTAAAAAAAAAATTTTTTATTGAGTTTATTTATTCCGGAGAGTAAAGGAGAGGGAGAGAGAGAGATAGAAACATCAATGAAGAGATAAATCATTGGTCAGCTCCCTCCTGCATGCCTCCTACTGGGGATCGAACCAACAACCCGGACATGGGCCCTGACTGGGAATTGAACCGAGACCTCCTGGTTCATAGGTCGAGGCTCAACCATTGAGCCACCCGGCCGGGCTGTGCTTTGAGATGGATAAGTGAATTTTAGAGGTATGGAGCAAACAGACATTAGCCCTTAATTCAAATGTTGGGGGTCACTGCTCCTAAGACACCACCTTTTCTGTGTAATACTCGGTAGGTTTGGAAAGGAAGGTTTGAGAGTCTTAGACTATTGGGTTTTATTGTACAGAGACAGGTTTTTAATAGAAATTGGCGGTAATGAAGTCTCAGTACCCTGGGGTGGAATGACGTTTTCGGGGTGTAGACGTGATGGACATCGGGGTGTGGCTGAAGGAGGCCCTGGAGTGAACGTTGTCCTGAACCCTCCAGGGTAGACAGGACATAACAGTAGTGGCCTCAGAAAATGGACGTACTATTATTTGACATTTGCTACTTAAATCCTGTTCTTTTGAAAGATTGGAACCCATCTACCTCACCCCTGTGCTAGGCGACCAAGGAGACACAGCCACACGCATATGGCATCCATGAAACACGATAGTATTCCCTAGGGTATTCATCTCGTAAACCAAAAGTGTGCATACGTGTTACGGGCTATTTGAACGCAGGGCCATTTGGACAGGACTGGTTTTGGAGGACCCTTGGCGAGGACCAATGATGCTCCCTGGACCTTTGGAGCAGCTCCCAGTTGCAAGAACCTTTGGGCGTGGACCACACGTCTGCACGGGCATCGGGGGCAGGACTCAGTGTCCTGCCAGGGGTCAGGCCTGCTGTGCAATGCTGGACAAAAGCAGTTGAACCTGCTTCCATCCTTTCTTCTCTTCTTCCTCCCCTCACTCAACCAATGTTCACTAAACGTTGCTGAGTTCCAGGCACTAGTCTGCCCACGGGGGTATATGAAGGAACAACGCTAATAGAAATCTCTTATCTTGAGGAGAAGGACCGTGACAGGAAGGTGAGGGAATCTGTGCGGTGGGGAAAATAGAGGCGACTGGTCAAGATGCAGCAGCATGTCTGTCAATTTCAGATGAGAGACGCCTCCTGGAGAAGATGACAAAAGAGCCACATGTCCTACAAATCAAACCAGAACCTATTATTATTCTTTTTGTTGGTTTGTTGTGTTAATCCTCACCTGAGGACATTTTTTAGAGAGAGTGGAAGGGAGAGGGAGAGACAGAGAGAGAGAGAAACATCGATGTGAGAGAGTCACATCAATTGGTTGCCTCCTGCATGAACTCCAACCAGGGCCGGGGATCGAGCCTGCAACCTAGATCTATTCCTTGGCTGGAATAGAACCGGAGACCCTTCAGTCCGAGGGCTGAGGCTCTATCCAATGAGCCAAATGGGCTAGGGCCCGAAGTTATTATCTTTATATTTCATCTATTTCAATCAGCTGAGTTATCTCCCATTGAGTAACCTGGAGATGAAACGCTGTAGACTCTGGCTGCTTCTGATAATAAGTTAATCATAAAAATATGATAGCGGCCTCTCTGCTCTGATTGCTGTGTGTCATCTCATTTAACTTTCGGGACAGCTCTAGGCGCTGGGCACCGTCAGTATTATCTCCCCTTGAGGAAAGGGAAGCAGACAATATCCCCTTTGTCTTATCCCACCCTGAGCTCCTGGCAATGCTGCCTCCGGGGTCCAGGAGGTCTGCTCCCGGCCCTGAGCCTCCTGCACCCGCCACGCTCTCTCAGATGTGTTCATTGCCAGGAAAGGGGTGCAGGATGAAGGCTCCATGGCGGGCCCTCTGCCCACTCCAAGCACGCCGGGCCTGCTGAGTTGGTTCTCGCCCCCTCCAGAGAGAGAAAGAGGCACCCTAGGGTGAAGGGGAGATTCAGTGTACACATCAAAGGCAGAAAACGTCCCCTGGGATTGTAAAGACGGCCAGCAAGTGTAGTTTCCTGTGCCATGCACAGTTCACACCCGCACTCACCGCTTCAGGATCAGCGGCGGCTCCTGTTCAGATGAGCAGGATGTCTCCTCAGCTTAGTGGCGGGGAGGTTCTCATGGAGCCCGCCCATGCCTCGCGGGTTCATTTCCCCGGCTTACCTGGTGGTCCCTCCTGATGAAATAGTAAGCTCTTTTTTAAAAAGAGATTCATCTGGTGGGGGGAGGGGGGAGGGAAGGAAACACAGACCTTTGTTCAACCTGTTATATAGGTTTTTCTTTAAGATGGGCTGAGGTATGCCCAGCCGGTGTGGCTCAGTGGTTGAGCATCGACCTATGAACCAGGAGGTCAGGGTTTGATTCCCGGTCAAGGGCACATGCCCAGGTTGTGGGCTCCATCCCCAGTACGGGGCGTGCAGGAGGCAGCCGATCGATGGATGTTTCTATCTCTCTCTCTCCCTCTCCCTTCCTCTCTGAAATCAATAAAAATATATATATTTTTAAAAAGATAGGCGGAGGCATTGCATAAAAATCGGGAAGATCCCGTAGGCGTTGGTAACATGCAGGGATCCATGGAGGCTTTTCCTTCTTGAACTTGACCTCTTCCTGCTCAGCGCTCTCTAAGTAATGATGTTCACAGCTTCTCCAAAATATGTTTTATTGCTTAGAATATGGAAAAGACTGTTCGTCTTCTACTTAGAAACTCTTTGAAGGCAGGAAATAATGGGAGGATTTCACACTAGACAATATTAAGCTCTAATTTGACTAGTCATCCTTTTCCGATCTGAGGGGTTATTTGAAAATGAAAGATTCTGAAAAGAAAGAGCCGGCGTCCTGGGCTGTGGGCGTCCCTCCTCCTCGCTCTGCAAGACCCCCGTGCCCTCAAGGAGCCCACGGAAGCGCCTCCTTTAGCTTAACGTCTGTGATCCACCCTTAATACCTGAGAATTAATAACCTTCCCCCTTCTTCAAAAAACTTAATAAAAAGCAATGTACCGAGGAATCAGCTCCCGATTCCTTTTCAAATTATCTTTACTGGAAAATTAGAGCCGAGTGTCAGGAGTAATTAAAATGAACCTCTGCCTGGATACATGTTCATAGAAATTGGGATTTGGGATTATAAGTATCGTTAAGCAAAAATTGTAGGACAGTGTGAGAGAAAGAGGACAGAAGATAATTAAATTTTTTTAAAAGCATGTCTGGAAATAAACTGAACCAAAGAGTAAAAAAAAAAAAAAATTAAAAAAAATAAAAAACAAAAACCAGCCCTGCTAGTGCGGCTCAGCTGTTCAGCACTGAGATCAAGGTTCAGTTCCAGGTCAGGGCACATGCCCAAGTTGTGGGTTCGATCTCCCTCTCCCTTCCTTTCACTCTAAAAACATATTTTAAAAAACCAACAACACAAAGAAGCATAGGGCGCATAGCTTGTCACAGGTTTGCACGGTTCCTTTCTGTCTGTGGAGACCACGGTGTGTGGGGAATTCCGGCCACTTCTTCATAGCTGGAGTCACTTAGTAAAAATAATGTGAATTCCAGAGGGAGAAGGTCACGCTCCTGACCTCGAGGTGAGCTGAGCCGACATTGCTGCGCCACCTCCAACGAGTGGGATTCACAGCGTGGAGATAAAGGTTAACCACAAAACCGGAGAAGCGCGTGCAGGCCCCGAGGTTAAGCAGAGCCGCACATCATGTGGACTTGTAGCTACAGGCCGACGGGATCCTTTCCAGTTTGAGAAGAAAGAGTCCAGCACAGGAGAGCCGAAGTCTGGGCCGTCCATCCAGGAACAAGCCGACAGGTAGCACCAGCCCCTGTTCCTCCCTTTATTCTGAGGCCGCCTGTCCGGGCTGTGGAGATAAAGGAGGAAAAATGGCCAGGGTCCTAAACCCAAGAAGTCAATCATTTCAAAAGGGAGCGACAACATATGCAAATGCCTGTGGTTGTGTGTCGAGTGTGAAAGCAATCCTGTAAGATGATGCACCAAATAGGAGGCGGCTGTGGGAGGGAGGAGATTGTGGGGTGCCGGGCAGGGAGGCGCGCACCCCCTTTCGGGAGACCCCTGGCATTGGCCGTGAACTCCGAAGGCGTAACAAGGAAACGTTGTAGGATTTCAAGGGAAAACAAACAGTAGGACAAGACTGAGACGTGCCAGGGAAGGAATGGATGTGGGGTGTGTGTTCCTAAGGCCTGTGTCTGCCAGTTCTCACCCCCCTGTCAGGAGTCCCCCTTCCCCGGAACAGAGTCTTCCTTAAAGGGGTGGGTTTGGGAGGCAGATGGGGAACGAGGAGAGAGCCTTCCCTCTAGTGGTGGCATCTCTAACGCTTCAGCTCCACAGTCCTGACCTCGCAGGGGCACATTCTGGCCCCTCCAGGAACCGGGGTCCCGTCACAAAGCTAAGGGCCAGGAGGCTCTGGGGGTACAATTCCCACTAAAGCGCATGGAGAGCTCGGAGCTGTGAGGGGGCGCTGAGCGGCTGTGGCTGAGCACCCACTTTAGCGGCCCTGACGCAGCGCTGCGATGGTGAAGTTTGACCAGGGCAGGCCCTGCGCTGACTGGGGTCTCCTCCCAGAAGGTGGGGAATTCCATGTTAACGTTCTGCCTCTAGAGCAGTGGTTCTCAACCTGTGGGTCACGACCCCTTTGGGGGTCGAACGACCCTTTCACAGGGGTCGCCTAAGACCATTGGAAAACACATACATAATTACATATTGTTTCTGTGATGAATCACTATGCTTTAATTATGTTCAATTTGTAACAATGAAATTGGGGGTCACCACAACACGAGGAACTGTATTCAAGGGTCGCCGCATTAGGAAGGTTGAGAACCACTGCTCTAGATGAATCCATTAACTGCTCGCTCGGTGCAACCCTTGCTTTTTTTTTAAAATAGAATTTGGTCAATGTTTTACCCAACTTAGCAGAGCTGAGCTCTTCAAAAAGGCGGGTCCCCTGTCTGTGTGGCAGCATCTGTATACTAATCAGGACCTCAGACACTCAGTCACGGGGTCCCTCCGTGAGCTCGGCACCCCAGGCCAGAGGGTTGCCTGGTTTGCCCAAGGTGGCCCTGCTGGTTAACTAGGACCCAGGTCCTGGGCTCAGGCCCATGAAGTATTGTGGGGGAGGGGGCCTGGCAGAGACCCGAGGCTCGGGAAGGCGGTAAGGGAGGCGCTGCTGATCACACCCTTGTGGGTCCTGGCAGAGCCCCCAGATGCCCAAGGGCCAGAGGGAGTCAGACAGGGGAGGGCATGGCGGCCAGGGCACAATCAGAATATTTTATGTGCGCCACCGAATCCGATCACCCAAGCCCCCGGACATATGTTACCAATTTAGAAGCAGCTCCTAAGAGTTAAAGACGTGCCCATGTTTTCATGAGCAAGTAAGGGTGGGAACAAAAGTCCCAACCTTCTCCTGAGTGAGCAAGGAGGAAAGAGTCACAAGGCAGGCATGTGCCCTGACCGGGAATCAAACCGTTACCTCCTGGTTCATAGGTTGATGCTCAACCACTGGGCCATACTGGCCGGGCTCAAAGGTCTCTTTCCATTGGAGGAAGGGGAGCATGCATGCAGCTGTCCTGGGTACTGCAGCTGTTCGGAGCCCAGGAGATGGGTGTGGGGGAGGGGGCAGAGCAGGGACAGAGCGGAAGGCCTGGGACCAGAGATGAATAGTTGGGCATGTTTACGGCAAAGACCGTGAGGAAGAAACAAGAGAGACGGGAGGCTAAACAGAATGATCAACTCCTGCGGAGCTCTCTGTAATTCTGTAAACATTTTAATTCATTCCTCTTACTCCCCAAGTTGTCCTTGAGGAAGATATTGTGATTATCTTTCTTCGTGCTGTTACCGTGATTGCCTCCTCATTTCACAGGTAAAGAAACAATTCGAACCCGGCAGGTGGTTCGCCCAGAGTCGGACAGTGAGGGGTGTTGGGGGGATTTAAATGCCGCCCGAGAGTCCCTCGGTGACCAGGAGTCTTCCCACCTGCGTGAGGGCTGAGCTTACAATTTCATTTCCTTTAGTCATTTCTGGGATCCAGTCCCCATCACTAATCCTGGCATGAGAGTGAGCCGTGCATTCTCAGTCCATGTTTTTTTGGGGGGTGGGGGGTGGGGGAGGGAGAGGAGTAGACTCCCTGTGCCCCAATAAGAAACCCCACAAACCTGGGTGTGGCCCAGGGTCTTGATAATTTTCGTAGCTTCTTGGTTTATCTAAACTTCAACTGCCAAGGAAGTCTACATAATAAACAACTTCCCTCTGCTAGTGTGCTCAGTTCCCCGCGCACGGGAACATTGCCTCTGGAGATGAAGGGCTCAGCGCTTCCATCCAGCGCACAGTAGGTTGTCATTTAACCTCTTGGATTTGCAGATTCCCTGGGATCCCGTGGGGCTGTGTCTTTGGGCCTTGGACACTGCATTTCTCCAGGGGCAGGTCTGTGTATGCAGAGGGCTGATCACAGCCTTCAAATCCCTTCTCAGAGGCTCGGTCCTTCCAGTCTGGAAAACTCCAGGATGTTTCTCAGACTCTGAATGTGTCCAGATGTTCCAGTTAAAATCAGGACCACGGGGACCCACGTCCCACGTCTCATCTTCTCATTCCGAGTAGAGGCCCGTGTGTTGTGTCTAAGAGGGTTAGAGAAAGGAACCCCCCCTTGCCGGGGTCCAGAGGTTCCCAAAGGTGTGGACGGAGTCGGCGAAGAATGTTTTACACGGAGACAGCGTTCAGAACTCTCTAGCTCTCTTTAGTCTCCGTGGATCTTCCTGTGCCTGGCTGAGGCCACAGAGAAAGATCCCGAGGCAAGCTGAGCCTTTATTTT
>NW_005370710.1:512353-550008 GCF_000412655.1 Myotis brandtii
CCCAAACTATCAGGTCAGGGACAGGCTGTTAATCCTCCCTGCCCCCCAGAGCACCAGAGCCCGACACACGCTCGGTGCTGAAGTGAGGTTCGGTGACGTGGTTTATTGACTTTGCGGAACTCACGCGGGTATTTATTTCCGTGTCAATGCGCACATCCTTCAGGTGAAGTGCCGTCCTGGCGACAGAGAAGATTCCTTCTGAGGCCTGAATTATTTGCAAAGTATCTTCGTGAAAATCGTTTAGTTTCAGCCCAGCTGGTGTGGCTCAGTGGTTGAGCATCGACCTATGAACCAGGAGGTCACTGTTTGCTTCCCACTCAGGGCACATACCTGGGTTGCAGGCTTGATCCCCAGTAGGGGGTGTACAGGAGGCAGCTGATGAATGATTCTCTCTCGCCATTGATGTTTGTCTTTCTCTCTCTCCCTCCCTCCCTTCCTCTCTGAAATCAATAATAATATATGCTTTTAAAAAATAAAATCTTTTTGTTTCAAATGATAGCTGCCTTTTGAAGTTGGCTAGGCTAACAAAACAAAACAAAACAAAAAAATGATGCTCTCAAAGACCAAGACGACAGAGAGGGCCCCGCTCTGGACTTCATTATGACCTTTTCTCCTCTGAGCCCCGTCTTCTCCTGTGGCCACGCCAGCGCGCTCCGCCTGGGTCTCCTTGTCCCATTCAGGCACCTGCATAGACTGTAGGTTGACGGGCTCCTGTGGCAAAGTCCTAGGAGAAGGGACCTGAGGGGCCCGGCCTTGGTCGCCCATCCACGCTTGATCCATGGAGCTGCCGCCATGGCTCTGGGTCCCGTGGTGAATCCAGGGCACCCAAGGAGGCAGCAGATCCCCCCCCCAAAAGATGGGCATACCTGGTGCACCCCGAACCAGTGCTGCAAGGCAGAGGGCGTCCACTTGGGCAGGACTCAGAGAGCTCCCTCACTCCTCTTCTATGTCGGACTCTAAAACTCCTAGTACTTACCTCTGACCCTGGCTGTTAACCGCCCAGCTCGCCAAGGTGACCTACTCCCCCCTCCCCCCAGGGCTGACTTCTGGGGATGACTGAGCTCAGCAGCCCTGCAGGGGGCAGTGCCAGCCCCACTGTTTGGTTCTACCTGCCAAAGCCTGGATTCCATTACTTGGGCACCGGCATTTCCCAAGGGACCCTCACAGGCAGAGTCAGACCTACCCTTTCCGTGGGATTTCATAACACAGTGGCCATGTGCAGGGCTGAAAGTTTGGGGAGAGGGCTCTTTTTTCCCGGAGGAAGATGGGGCCGGCGAGGGGAGACACATGCCTGGTTGCCTGCACGATGTGTTTACTGCCTCTCTTCTCGGCTCAGCTAGAGAGGTTTTTACTTTCTGGGAGGCAGAGTCCGCACAGTTAAGATATCATGCTAAGCCCTCCACCTTTTGTAGCAAATACAGGCGGCAGCAAAACAGAGGTCAAGGAGCCAGAAATTCCACTTAGGAAACAGTTAGAAAAATCGGCCTCTCCGGGAGCATGCTGTGAGTTCCACTTTTTCTTCCTCAAAATAGAATCTCAATAATAACGCCATCCTATCTAGTTAATAGCTGCGCCTCAGGGGACGGCAGCACACAGCCACTGAGGGAAACGCCACATGGCAAGCTCCCTTGGTTTACAAGGACGCAAGGTGAAGCGATTTCTTCTTCCTCTCTGGTTGTGAATATTCACTTCAGATGTCACCACAGCCTCCCCTGGTCCCTGTTTGGAGGCATGGCCAGCCGCTGTCCCCGGGGTGGGGTGCTGATGCCTTCCTCCCAGCCCCATTTCTCTGCTTGGGTATCTGGGCTGGGAGGCAGCCGGTGCAATGCATCTGCTTATGGTCACCGCGGCTGTCTCTGTCTAAAGCTCTGTCCAAAGGCTGTGTTCTCATAACGTGAGACAGGCACATGGGCCTGGCCTGCTGCAGCCATCACGGGCTTTACCTCTCGAGTTATCCAGAGATAGGGGCGTGGCTGTTGTCAGACACCACAGAGAGGCATTACCTTGGGACCTCAGGAGGCTGACAAGGCATCTGGGTCAAACTCCCAGCAGGTTCTGCCTCAGGTCTTAGAACAGCAAAGGTAGAGAATAGGGGGACTTGTTCTCCTTTATTTATAAAACTAGAGGCCTGGTGCATGAATTCGTGCATGGGTGGGGTCCAGCCAGCTCGCTCTGATCAGGCCAATCAGGCCGGCTGGCAGCAGGGAGGGGATGCAGGAGGTTGACTGGCCGGCCATGCCCCCGATCGGGGGTGGTGGGGGTGGTGATTGGAGGCAGGGACAGGCCACAGGCGGTTGGCCAGCCGGCCCCACCCCCTGGTCGAACTCCTGGTGGAGGGGACAGTTTGCATATTAGCCTTTTATTATATAGGATAAGCTGTTTTCCATCAGCCCTGTGATTGGGAATTTATCCTTGTACTCATGATTAAACAATAATAGAACAGATTATGTGATAAATGTGTGTGATCAGCCCAGCCAGCGTGGCTCAGTGTGAACCTGGAGATCACAGTTCGATTCCGGGTCAGGGCACATGCCCAGGTTATGGGCTCAAGCCCTAGTGTGGGGCGTGCAGGAGGCAGCTGTTCCATGATTCTCTCTCATCATTGATGTTTCTGTCTCTCTCTCCCCCTCCCTCTCTCTCTCAAATCAGTAAAAATATATTGAAAAAATGTTTGTGATCAAATAGATGCATGGATGTATGGATGTATAGATGGATAAATAAATAAATTCATAGACACATGGAGAGATGAATAGGTGGTGGATGGATGGATAGATAAATGCATAGACACATGGAGAGATGAATAGGTGGTGGATGGATGGATAGATAAATGCATAGATACATGGACAGATGAATAGGTGGTGGATGGATGGATGAGTAGATACATGGACAGGTGAATGGGTGGTGGATGGATAGATGGATAGATGGATGGATGGATGGACAGGTCAATGGGTGGTGGATGGATGGATGAGTAGATGATGGACAGGGGAATGGTGGTGGATGGATGGAAGAATAGATGGGTGAATAAATGCAAGGATGCTGAAGGCCCTTTAGCATTGCAAACCACGGTTTCACTACCCGATTTTCATTTATGGATAATAACTCTAACTACTAAAAGCTAAGAAATGTGCTCAAAGCTATGGCAAATACTGACATAATTACACACATACATACTCTCAAATTGTGAAACATTTTTGGCAGGACAAACACAGAGCCAGGAACACAGATGCATAAAACAGCCTCTATTCTGTCTCCTAGGAGAAAAAAAATGTTCACACATGAACAATAAAGACCAAACAAAAAGGGATTGATTTAGCAAACAGAGTGTCTAGGAAATGTCATTTCTGATAAGCACGCTCAGGAAAACGTTGCTTTTCTGGGAGGCCCTGGCTGCCCGTGGGACACATGGCAAAGTGAAAGCCGTTCGCTGGGGTTCTACTTCTTGGTCAGTAAATTGGGGATAAAAGTACGTACCTAACAGATCGTGAGACTTAAGTGACCTGGCGTGGGGTTTCCAAACATTCACAGGCTTACGAATTCCCGGGGGATCTGACTAACCCTGGCTCAGAGTCAGTGGGACTCAGCGGGGCTTGAGATTCTGCATTAAAAAAAAAAAGTGTTTTATTGATTTTCCAGAGAGAGAGAGGAAAGGACAGGGATAGAGAGCTAGAACCATCAGTGAGAGATCCCCTACTGGGGATCGAACCCACAACCTGGGCACGTGCTCTGACCCAGAATCGGACCTTGATCTCTTTGGTTCATGCATTAACCGCTGAGCCACACCCGCTGGGCGAGATTCCACATTTTTGACAAAATCTCTAGTCATGGCTAATAATTCTGCTTGGAGACCACTTTGAGTGAGTTCCCTGGCAAATCAGACGAAAGCACCGTTCTGGTGGCAGCTCTTTCCCCTCCCCCTCCCTCTCCTAGTCCCCTCTCTCCCCGTCCCTCCTCCCTCTCAACCCCTCTCCCCCTTCTCTACTTCAATGTCTTTTTGAAGCATGGCCTTGGTTTCCTTTGGGACTCGCTTGCTTTTTGTATTTTTAAGTCCCTGCCATCTCACTTATTCCTGGGTTTGGGGAAGAAAGGAAGTGATGACATGTAGATTGTTCAGGAAAATAAGAATTAGTCCTCAGCAGAAAGAACATTTTTGAATAAGCTTCTTTCTTCCTCCCACACTCCAGACGTCATGTTCATGATGTCCCTTCGCCTGGGCTCCAAGCGGCCCTACTGCGTTCCCATAGCCAGTGATAGGGAGGGGAGGGCGCGATCATTATTTCATTCTGGAGTAGCGTCCCTATCTACTAGATAAATATAAATCCATTTATTGCAAGCAGCCTCACATTTGTAAGGCATTTTACAAAGCAGTCTTGCCACCCCTCAGCCATGAGCACAAAGAGAACTGTTTTTGCTTTTCTTTCATTTTTTTTAATGAGAAGAAATGATAGAAAGAGGCACAAAGCAGTTCCATCAGCCTCGAAATCCCCCAGACATTGCTTCTGCAATGGATCCTATAAGAATGAAAAACAGTTTTAGAGAAATCCAATTCCAGGACATCTTGTATTTCTCAGATTCACCAACAGGTGACGCTAGCGATTTCTGGAATCTGTTATTTATTTATTTTTATTTTAAATAGCATTTCAAGGAAAACCCTCCCGGCTGCAGTTTGGGCAGTAAAATCCCAACCTAAAGAAACGATGAACTCCGCAATCTTAGCCTGCGCACCGAATTGCTTCATCCAGTTGCGTTGTTTTGGGCTATCCTTTTCCTACAGTCTGCAAAAGTGTACTCAAAGGTTGTTCTTGCGGCGAATGAACACCTCAGTTCTCTCACCCACCCTCGGTTCTGGCAGCGGCTCTGAAGTGAGAACGTGTCTCAGGCACTCGCGGGGAGGGACACAGAGAGACATACTTCATGTTGTGAAGTTGGATGTGTGCTTCTCCATCCATAAAGCAAGACAGTCAGCACGTGGCCTCGGCGTGTCCCTCTGGACCCTGGACACCCAGCGGCCCTGTGCCCATCCCCTGCCTCCCTGCTGGGTGTTCCTACCACCACACGAGCCGATTCGAATCATAATTGTAAATTGCAACTAAGTGGATGCTTTATGGGATTCCCTCCCCACCCTGCCATGTAACGCCATGTTGGACACGGACGGGAATCAGTTTGTGGAGTGAAATTTATGAA
The DNA here is from genome assembly GCF_000412655.1 of Myotis brandtii. NCBI lineage: Eukaryota > Metazoa > Chordata > Mammalia > Chiroptera > Vespertilionidae > Myotis > Myotis brandtii. Next base: position 517,535 of record NW_005370710.1, read on the forward strand.
AAGGCCAGAGGTGTGGGATGCGCATTAGAAGGAAGACAGCTTGGCTCAAAAAGAGAGCTGTGAGCAGGACGTGTGCCCAAGGGAACATTCCGGAAAATCCTGTATACAGTAGCCTGACAGAAGAAGACCTCCCATTTTAACTAGCTTTTTAAAAACTTTATAGAGACATGGAGACACAGCATAGCTCAGTTCATACTAAAATCCTACCCTATGTTCCCTTAACTCAGTGGTTCTCAACCTTCCTAATGCCTCGACCCTTTAATACAGTTCCTCATGTTGTGATGACCCCCAACCATAAAATTATTTTTGTTGCTACTTCATCACTGTAATTTTGCTACTGTTATGAATCATCATGTAAATATCTGATATGCAGGATGTATTTTCATTGTTACAAATTGAACATAATTAAAGCATAGTGATTCATCACAAAAACAATATGTAATTATATATGTGTTTTCCGATGGTCTTAGGTGACCCTGTGAAAGGGTCGTTCGACCCCCAAAGGGGTCATGACGCACAGGTTGGCTACTCACAGGTTGAGAACCGCTGCCTTAACTGGATGTTTATAGTCTGAGGAGAAGTGTGGCCCACAGGCCCACGTGATGCAGGCCCACGTGTGTGTTAAGGCAACAACGTGAAAGTGACTCACCATTTGGCTACGAGTTTTTAAAACTTATTCCTGACGTCTCTTTCCGGAACTCAGGGAAGCCCAAGATCATCGGGCCATGGAAGGATGTTGCTTGGTGCCTTCAACTCCTCTGTGTTCGAAATCGTTCTCTAAAGTGTTGGAGAATCCTTAGCTGGACGTGCCCATTAAAAAAAACAAAAAAACAATTCACACATTATCAGCAGATAATGAAATTCCATGTCAAATTTCTCGGTGAATAATTCATTGTTGGACTCTGTGACCCCAATAGCAACTTTCCTGAGGACAATAGGGGAAGCAGGACACATTGAATCACATGGGTCCCGGGGGGAGTGAGAAGGGCTGGCAGGGGTCTGCAGGTCCCCCGAGGGGACTATAAAGAATTCCACCTGCCTACTGTAAGGTTGAGGTGGAAATTGCTGAAAAAAAAGCTGTTTTATCTTCTTAGATTCTTCAGACGACTCGAGGTTCACACTAGCATAACCTGAGCAATATTTGCAAGGAATTGCTAAGCAGGGAAAATTTACCCTGCGGTGCCCACCAGATATGAAAGGACCGTGCCGGGGCCGTTCCTTTCAGATGGTCTTTAGATAAAGATTCCGGGCTTTTAACTTCATTTATTGAAAAAACCCTGGGTAATCAGCCTGGGAGTGCAGCGGGACTTTCATCTCCTGCGTCAGTAAATTATGGGGAGAGTGATACACGCAGGAGATGACCTACATCGTGTGTTCAAAAGGCACAACTTAAAAGAGTGTTCAACCTTGAACCACAGTTTGCACCTTTTCTGAAAAATTAGGGCCATGGACTTGGTAATGTACTGAATGCAAACACGTCCATTTCATTCCCGAGGCGCTCCATGGGGTTCTCATTTCTGTGGACAGTAATTCCGACACTGCTTCAAGTATCTCCATCTACTCCTTTGGTTGAGACGGGACCTCTGCCCTGTGGGAGGCAATGGCTCAGTTATCGGCGGAGACGGTGACTTTCTGTGTGACCTAAGTTTTTTGAGCCTCATTATCATCTACGTATGCAGAACATGACTAGTGTTTGTCTGGCAGAATCAATTGGGGGAATCAGTAAAACAATTATAAAGAGATGGTATCCTTAGGCTTGGCACATTTTGGATCCTGGAAAGTAGCTATTTTTGTTGTAAATAATATTCATTTTTTATTTATCTTTTCCCCATTGACCCCTCCTAGTCCCCACCCTCCCAGCCCACCCCAGGCCTTCACTGCACTATTGTCTGTGTCCATGGGTGATGCATCTATGCACACAAGGTCTTTGGTTGATCGCTTCCCACCCACCCATCCACCCTCCCTCGCCTTCCCTCTGAGACAGCCTGTTCCATGCTTCCATGTCTCTGGATCTATTTTGTTCATCTGTCTATTTTGTTCATTAGATTCCACATGTGAGCGAGATCATGTGCTACTTGTCTTTCTCTCACTGTCTTACTTCACTTAGCATAACACTCTCCAGGTCCCTCCATGCTGCCTCAAAGGGTAAGAGACCCTTCTTTATTACAGCTGCGTAGTATTCCACGGTGTCAACGTACCACATCTCTTTTATCCGCTTGTCCACCGATGGCATTGAGTTCTTGCCATTTTGTTCATTGTTTTCTGACTGTTCTTGTAGTTCTTGTCAGTTCCTTCCTTATTCCCTTTCTCCCTTCTCTGTATGCTGATGACTTTCTCTAGTGTCGCGTTTGGATTCCTTTCTCTTTATTACTTGCATGTCTCCTGTACATTTTTTATTTGTGGTTACCACGTGCTTTGGACATACCAAGCCTTGTTTATAGCGGTCTAATTTAGGTTGGCGGTTGCTTAACTTCAAACACATTCCAAAATCGCTACCATTTTTATTCACCCGTCCACGTTTATGTTTTTATCATTACTTTTTACCTCTGTTGTGCGTGTGTCCTTGTGTGTATCCCTTAATTTACTGCTGTAATTACACATGATCCCCCCCCCCCTTCTCCTTCTAGCCTTGGTAATGGGGGATGCATCTATGCACACAAGGTCTTTGGTTGATCGCTTCCCACCCACCCATCCACCCTCCCTCGCCTTCCCTCTGAGACAGCCTGTTCCATGCTTCCATGTCTCTGGATCTATTTTGTTCATCTGTCTATTTTGTTCATTAGATTCCACATGTGAGCGAGATCATGTGCTACTTGTCTTTCTCTCACTGTCTTACTTCACTTAGCATAACACTCTCCAGGTCCCTCCATGCTGCCTCAAAGGGTAAGAGACCCTTCTTTATTACAGCTGCGTAGTATTCCACGGTGTCAACGTACCACATCTCTTTTATCCGCTTGTCCACCGATGGCATTGAGTTCTTGCCATTTTGTTCATTGTTTTCTGACTGTTCTTGTAGTTCTTGTCAGTTCCTTCCTTATTCCCTTTCTCCCTTCTCTGTATGCTGATGACTTTCTCTAGTGTCGCGTTTGGATTCCTTTCTCTTTATTACTTGCATGTCTCCTGTACATTTTTTATTTGTGGTTACCACGTGCTTTGGACATACCAAGCCTTGTTTATAGCGGTCTAATTTAGGTTGGCGGTTGCTTAACTTCAAACACATTCCAAAATCGCTACCATTTTTATTCACCCGTCCACGTTTATGTTTTTATCATTACTTTTTACCTCTGTTGTGCGTGTGTCCTTGTGTGTATCCCTTAATTTACTGCTGTAATTACACATGATCCCCCCCCCCTTCTCCTTCTAGCCTTGGTACTAGCTTCACAGTTGGTGATGCACTGCTTTTATTATGTGTTTGCCTCTGTCAGTGAGATTTTTTTCTTTGCCATATTTTCTTATTTATGTTTTTTATTTTTCTTCTTCTTAAAGGTGCCCCTTCACATTTCTTGGAATGATGCGTGGGTGGTGATACACTCTGCTTTGTCTTGTCTGGGAGGCCTGTAGCCCTAACTATGGTTTCCTCCAGAAGAAAAACGCTGAAATAATAACACCTTCCTTAGTGATATTATTTCAGGGAAAATGCGAGCACACGATGTGCTGTAAACAGCGTTTCCTTAAAACACCAACCCCGGGACTGTCTGGGTCACTCAGGGGGCAGGGGGGCTCTGAAAAGGCGGTAATAAGCTCCAGGCTCCTACCTGTGCAACGTTAGTGCCTCGAATTGAAGTCCTAGGACGGCAAGGTTTTTGCCCATTTTGTTGGTTTTGGATAGACTTGTCTATCTCCAGCGAATAGTGAAGACTCAGTGCCTATTTATTGTGATAAAGGGTTGTTTCAGAAAAACAAATGGTTACCATTATTTTTAAATATTTTTAAAATATATTTTTATTGATTTCAGAGAGGAAGGGAGAAAGAGAGAGAGGTAGAAACATCAATGATGAGAGAAAATCATTGATTGGCTGCCTCCTGCACACCCCCTACTGGGGATCGAGTTGGCAACCAGGGTATGTGCCCTGCCCGGGGATTTGAACCGTGACCTCCTGGTTCATAGGTGGAGGCTCAGCCATTGAGCCACGCAGGTCGGCGAGGTTTGTTACTTCTGTCCTGGCCCTCACATAGCTCAGCACTCGGTGGGCGTCGATCAGTGTGTGTTTAAGGGTGAGGAAGGATGAGAGGGTAGGAAGAAGCAGGTATGGCCACTCACACTCAGGCAGGGGCTGACCATCCGCGCGAGTGAGCTCCTGCTTGGACCCGAGTGCGAGCTGGTAGGTGAATTATCTGCGAATGCGGCCTTTTCCTCTCAGTTTTCAGCATCACTGCGAGGCAGTAACGGGGGCAGCAGCATCTCTGAGCTGCACTCAGGCCTCTGCGCTGCCAACTGCGAGGGGAACACAAAAGACGAGGTCCGCATTGTCTTTGATCCACGCAGGGGGTCTGATTGAGTTTTCACTGCCTTTGAAAATTGTATCGGATGAAGCTTAACTTAGAGCGCAATGAGAGGGCCAGCGTTTGACAGCTTCCCGTGCTTTCTCTGAAGGAATGAGGAGAGGGTGCGGGGCTTAACGCACTCAACTCCAGTGTGAATTGCTCGGGGTTACTCATCTCTCTTCATTGCACCACCACACGCACACACACATAGACATACACAAACATAAATACATACATGCACATACACATATACACAGACACACGTATATACACATACACAAAGCCACACATAGACACACACAGACACACAGACACACTAACATAGAAACATACATGTGAATGTGTGTCTCACGAAACAAGAATTCCACGCACACGTGGATGTGATACAGGCTGGATCAGGCAGAGGTTAGCAGCAGCAACGGGCCGCTCAGAGTGTCTCACATGTCGACATGCCTGGCGAAGCCTCGTTGGCATTCTTCAGTTCATTTGCCACGGAGCCTTTGAAAAATAAGTTCCGCATTGAACCCCTCACTGTGGTGGCTTGCAGATATTTTTAGTAAAGTTCAAAAAGAAAAGCAAGATGGGGCGGCATGTTCGGTGATTTTCACTCAAATATCCTGTATCAAGGACTTTCAACGTTTGGCAACTAACTTCTCTGATGCCCAGTTTCCTCATCCACAAAAGGGCACATGTCACCCCAGGCATTGCCCATTGGAGAGTTATATATAAGCACCAAAAGGCTTATCTGTATAAAATGTTTTGCAGAATGTGAAGCACTATCTACATGTAAAGTATGTTTACAATCGTATCTTCACCCATAGGCTTGAGTAGAGACACAAATATAACACAGCTTCCACTGGCCTCTTCAGAATAAAAACACAGCTATTTCCAACCACTGATGTCACAGACAATAGACCCCAGTTTCATTCAAGGGACTTGCAGTTATGATGGGCACTTTCCAATTATTTCTAGTAGCAGAGAATTTGGATATTAATCACTTTTATTGTAAACCTGTTTCGCCCATGGAGAAGCTAATTAAAAAATTACCACAATCGGTCTATTTGTAAACATAACAAAAATGATGATTGAGTAGATATATTAAATGCACTTGAACCATTTACATTTTCTTCCTATGAGAAGTTACTATAATATAACAATCAAATCCACTTTAAAAAAAAAGAGAACAATATAGCCTCTCCATAAACACGCATTTTGTAGAATTTAATATTTCATCTCAATGGGTACATTCAAGTCATTGATTCTTTTAAACATAATTGACTACTTAATATATTTTCCTCAGGGAATAAAGTTATTTTTCAAACAAATAATACTTTGGTTTCATCCAATTTTCCCTGCTCATGTCTACGAAATACTCTTGCTAAGGGGGAGTGAGGGGGGAGGCTACAGAAAGCACCGTGATTTATAGTTCCATTAGATTTATTTCTAATGGATACAAGTGGTCGCTTAAAAGGAAATGGAGATTTTTATGCCAAAAGAGTGTGGAATTGATATAAATAGAAAAAGTAGAACTGGGTTTCCCTGGATTCCAAGTCTGATAAATTCCAAGGAGAATGTAAACTCTGTGAGGGGAGGGGTATCCAATGCCAGGGGAGGGGTATCCAATGCCAGGGGAGGGGTATCCAATGCCGTCCTCTCCACGGTGCGGCGTAGGGGCCACCTCCTGGGGTTCGACTCAGCTCAGACTGGTCCGGAGGCCTGGCCAAGGCCCCCCATGGAGGATCACATGCAGCTGTCCCAGCAGCCCTCAGTCCAAAGTGTTCTCCTTTACCCTACTTTGTAGAGTATTAAAAATAGTTGTGTTGCCGAAACCGGTTTGGCTCAGTGGATAGAGCGTCGGCCTGCGGACAGAAAGATCCCAGGTTTGATTCCGGTCAAGGGCATGTACCTGGGTTGCGGGCACATCCCCAGTAGGAGATGTGCAGGAGGCAGCTGCTCGATGTTTCTCTCTCATCGATGTTTCTAACTCTCTATCCCTCTCCCTTCCTCTCTGTAAAATATCAATAAAATATATTTTAAAAAAAATAGTTGTGTTTTTAAATGGGTAACAAGAACCAGGCACAACTCTTCCTACATGGTCTTTAAAATACTCTACAAAGGATTCAGCCAGGCCTGCGTGGCTCAGTGGTTGACCATCGACCTATGAGCCAGGAGGTCATGGATTGATTCCTGGTCAGGGCACATGCCCGGGTTGCAGGCTCGATCCCTAGTAGGGGGCGTGCAGGAGGCAGCCAATCCATGATTCTCTCTCGTCATTGATGTTTCTATCTCTCTCTCCCTCTCCCTTCCTCTCTCTGAAATATTTATTTTTTAAAATACTGGAGGATTCAAAATACTCATAGGTGGAATGATGAGAGACCAGCATCCCCTATAAGAAGGGTTCCTCGTGCCACAAAAGAACTAACTCCTGGGCATCCACCATGGAAGTTCCCTCAATACCGTGAACAGGAAACCATCCCAAAGCGTAGCAGTCTAATACGCTCTTACGGTTGCTCTTCCGCAGGCAGGCACGCTGGGTAGCCCTGCTAACCTGGGGCGGGCCCAGCCCAACTTGCTGGGTTCACTCATGGGTCTGTGCTCAGCTGGTGTGTGAGCAGGGGTGGGGGAGGTTAGTGTCCAAGGTTGAACCTCTTTACCTCCTGCCTTTGGTTGGGGTCATTGGGCACAGTGATGGCGAGGCCGTGTGGTGCGCATACCCAGCAGGTCATTCTGAGATTGTTTCCAAGGTGGTGGCAGGACCTCAGGGGGCAGAAGTATTGAGCAGAGCGTGGAACCAGCAGCTTTCGGCGCCAGGCATCCTCTTCGACAAAACAGTTCACACAACCAGCCTAGACACCAGGGCAGAGAGGCGTTCTCCATTTTTTATCAGAGGAGCTTGGATAGAGAAGAGGTGACAGACTAGGGCATAGTTTACCTCCCATCTCCCCCTTTCCCTCTGGTAATCACTATAAGACTACCCGCCTACCAGGGCAGAAAATAAAATGTTTTGGATGTTAAGAGAGAAAAGGTCATAATGGAGCCAAGCCTGTAAGTTAGATGAATGCTATGTATGCAACATTAAAAAATGTTTTGTCATATCTATAATAATAAAAGCGTAATATGCTAATTAGACTGGACATCCTTCTGGAAGTCCTTCCAGATGACCTTCGGGACTAAGCCAGGGCTGCGAGGGAAGCCAGAGTCGGCAGCGGGGGGAAGGAAGGCCTACTGTTGCATAAATTTTGTGCATCGGGCCTCTAGTATGTAGATAAAGAGATAGAATACTAAGACTATAAATAATTGAAGTTTCATGGCATTAATTTTATGAAGAAAATTTTCTGATTTTAAATTCTATTAAATGTTAATGGTTGAGAAAATGAGGTAAAGAAGAAATTACACTTATGAAATGACCTGCAAAATTTTGAAATCTAATTTTAATATAGTTCATCTTCTATTTGTAAGGTTTTTGTATTTAGCAACAGCTGAGCCCAAAGGATTTAAATGTGGATTCAACCTGAAAGGTTTGACAAGTATCAGACAGACAGGACGGTCACCGGCATTTATCATCATATCTTAGTTTCTTGCACTTGAAAATAATGGTACTTGTTAATGTAACCACTTGTTCAAATTTTCTCTTCTCACTGGAAGTTTTTTTTAAAGACATAACAGAAGTTTTTAAGCATCCAATAAATAAAAAAATATATTAGAAAAGAAAATATATTAGAGGCTGAATACATCACTACAAAAATAAAGACAAATGGTCATGGACTTTTGTTTCAAATTATTCACTAATCTTTTTTTTAAAATATATTTTATTGATTTTTTACAGAGAGGAAGGGAGAAGGATAGAGAGTTAGAAAAATCGATGTGAGAGGAACATCGATCAGCTGCCTCCTGCACACCCCCCACCGGGGATGTGCCGGCAACCAAGGCACATGCCCTTGACTGGAATCGAACCCGGGACCCCTCAGTCCGTAGGCTGACACTCTATCCACTGAGCCAAACCGGTCAGGGCATATTCACTAATCTTAATAAAATATTAAGATCATTTGGTTTGAAAGATTATGAACGGTCATCTGGTTCATCTTTCTGACTTTATTTTTATTAAATGTATTTTCTATTGATTTCAGAGAGGAAGGGAAAGAGAGATAGAAACATCAATGATGAGAGAGAATCATTGATTGGCTGCCTCCTGCACGCCCACTACTGGGGGTGGAGCCTGCAACCCAATCACGCGCCCTGACCAGGAATGGAACTGTGACCTCATGGTTCATAGGTTGATGCTCAACCAGTGAGCCACACTGACCTGGCTCATCTTTCTGACTTTTGGTGGAATCTTCCCATTAGAGTTCTAGGTTTCACAACATTTTTAGGTGGTGTATATAAAACAGCAAGAGACGAGTCATTTGAAATAGTACAGGTTGAAAGAGAAGACTGAGTGAGTACAATTGATCCTCCCCTCCTAGTTGAACTCTGTGTCTATGCACAGGCATTGCGGCCTCTGGCTTTGTAATCCAGGGACAAGTCACTGGACTGAACTCATTTTCTGTGTCCATGAGCAGGAGACTTACCTGCGGTCACAGGTGGATGCTGCAGCGATTCTAATTAAGAGCCAGCGTAGTATAAATGTTAAGTGCGGGTTTTGCAATCAGCTTCTTGTTCTGGACTTTCTGCTTACAGCAATAACTTTCCAGTCTCCAGCCAGTCCTTGAGCTTTCTCAGCATCGATCTTGTCATATGTAGAAGCAGATTATAATATTACTCACTTTAGTTCCTATAAAGAACACATGGGAAAATGCATCCTGTCCTTTGTAAACTTCCACACTTGGTAACAGCTTTCGCATTAGCCATGAAATGAATGAATGAATAAACGAGTGAATGAATGAATGGTTGCATACCTCAGTTTTTCCTAACCAATTCAAAATACTTGATCATCTAAATGCCAGGATTACAGAAAGATGGAAGAATGTGGTCCTCATTTCTGAGCAGAACTGAGAATTAGTCGCCTGAGCATGTGATTTGACTGCAGATTGTACGAGCTCAGCTTATGGTTAAAATGGGTGCACCCTGGACTTGGTATTGTTCAATCATTACAAACGAACACACATACGATCTCTTTAGAGGTATTTTGATGGACTATGTTAATGTCTTGTTTTCTATAATAATTAGATCATTATTGCTGATGACTTCCTCATAGAAATGGTTTTCTTTCCTGATTAAGAACCTTCTAGAACAGTGGTTCTCAACCTTCTGGCCCTTTAAATACAGTCCCTCATGTTGTGACCCAACCATAAAATTATTTTCGTTGCTACTTCATAACTGTAATGTTGCTACTGTTATGAATCGTCATGTAAATATCTGATATGCAGGATGTCTTAGGCGACCCCTGTGAAAGGGTCGTTCGACCGCCAAAGGGGTCGCGACCCACAGGTTGAGAACCGCTGTTCTAGAATCTCTTTTAAAATTTTATTTCTCAGTTTCACTCCAAACAATAAATAGCCCAATCTGTATTCTAAATTTCCTCCTAAAACTTTCCTTTGCTAGTTTCTTTTTAATACATAAAAACTAAAAATGCAGGTAAATTTGTGCTTCCACTGAATCAGATCTGGGGCTCTGTCTGGGCAGCTAAGCCAGCCTGGGGTCGAGGGGCAGTGGTTGATGTCATACTCCTTTCCCCACACCTCCCCCCTCCCCTCCCCCCCATGCCCTCTAAGGAGTGCAGCGCCTACCCTAGCTGAGACAATATCTCAACGGCACAGTTTGCTTGGCCACCAAGAGGAAACTTCCTTCCACTAAACACTAATGCGCTCAGGCCAGCTCCACACTCACCATTTCTTACAAAAGGGATGGGGACAGGGACACAATTGTCACCGTTGCCGAGGAAACGCCGGCTGGACCGGCCGGTAAACTACCCCCGCAATCACCTCCTTTCCACGGTGGCCATGGTGTGAATGTCCACTTTTCCCTGTTTGTGCAAATACAATATCGCGATCATCCCCCTATGGTTTTCCTTCCACTGTGTCTGGGTTCTCTGGGGAGGCCACTCCCGGGGGAACCACGGGGCACCTGTCGGGGCGAAGGCAGCCTCTGTTCCAATTATCTCTGCCCCGCAGGGCCCCCCATAAAGGGCCTTTCTTTGCCAAGTTCTCGTTATTACTTCCTGAGGCTTTTTCTTCCCTTTCCAAGATACCTCTTGAGACCAAAACTCCTGATGGAGCCGAAACTCGGTGACACTGGATATTACAAGAATCTCTCATTACCGTGGCTTTTCCACTTCCCGACTTTTCACACACTTCTAATTGCATGCGTTGCAGTCCTCCCATTTAGTTGAAAGCAGTATTCTTCGCGAGATTTTCCCTGGCCTTTGTCTGTGGTTATTATTGGTGAAAGAGGCTCCCTTATTGAAAGAAGCGACCAATGTGTCTGATTCATCCTTAATGTTGTCTCAGATTCAATGTGTTTTTAATTGGCTGTGTTCAGGATGTCGTGCAATTTTCTGAGGATAAGATGATGGCAAACCTTCACGCCCACCCCAACCCCTGCCCCTTGCATGTTCAGAGACAGTTGCATTTAAAGGGAAGCTCTCCAGGGATGGGGGCGTGGGTGTCGAAATCACACCTTGTCTTCTCTTACTTGTGTGTCTAAACAAAAGAAGAAATATTGCTGAGAAAGAGGATGTTCAAAGGAGTGTAAGTCCCAGATATGCCAACAGTTTGCATGACTGTGAAAATACTTTCCAGTTCGATCTTTCAGCCAAATCAATCAGGAGATTAATCATATTGCAACATATTCAGTGAATCCAATATGTCTCTTGGGTGATATAGAAGGAGTATATATCTGGTTGTCATATCAATAAGAACCTGATTAGATACGATTGAGAATCTGCTTAATCTTAAGACTGTTTTGCAGGTCTGGCCTGCTAGAGTTCAAGCCAGAACACGTACCTATACCTAGAAACCACCCTTTGAAAATGACAGATCTGTCTCATTTGGATTCCACAGTACTGTGTGCATGCATGTGTGTCTGCATGCATGCATTTGTGCAATCACAGGTCACCTAACTCCAAAATAAACTAAAAATTGACCATTTTAATGATGCATAAATGAATTTTGGATCATTGAACAAGTTCAAATCTATCAAAAAGACCATAGAGACATTCATAATTAAAGCATGGATTTGTAAGCTTTAAACCGTGTCATGCTACTTAAATATCACTTTCTTGTAGCTCTACATAAAGGGGAAATTGATGCTGATTAAGGACCACAATGGCTGGTTGATGCTAACTGATGCATCTAGAATCCCAGTCAGGGCATATGCCTGGGTTGCAGGCTCCATCCCCAGTGGAGGGCGTGCAGGAAGAAGCCGATTCATGATTCTCTCTCATCATTGATGTTTCTAGCTCTCTCTCTCTTTCTCTCCCTTCCTCTCTGAAATAAATTTAAAAAAATATTTTTTTAAAAAGAAACAGCATAGCAGAGAGAGCCTTCACACTCAATAAAAAGACATAACTCACTATAGCAGGTTTGGCTCAGTGGATAGAGCGTCAGCACCAGTACTGCTGGGTTCCCGGTTCGATTCTGATCAAGGGCACATACATGGGTTGCAGGCCCTCATTGGGGAGCCTGCAGGAGGCAACCAATCAATGTATCTCTCTCACATCAATCTTTCTCTCACTGTCTCTCCCCTTCCCTTCCACTCTCTCTAAAAAAATATCAGTGGAAAATGTCCTCAGGTGAGGATTAACAAAAACAAAAACAACAACAAAAGACATAATTCAACACCAGAGCCCACGGAGCACCGAGGCGATCAGAGTCGAGCATTATCAGCCACCGCAGCCAGATAAAGAACCACCCCCTGAGCGAGCCCCGGACACGGAAGCCCGCAGTGTCCAAAGGCGCTCACTTCCAGGGGCAGCCAAAACGCTGCCCTCAAACTCTTCAATATTCAAATTAACTCAAAGTATTTTGTACCAGACTAAAACAACTGTCATCTTTCTAACAAATGCGGGGAGATTACTAATGATTCGAATGCTGATTCATGGAGCACTAACCAGTTCAAGTAGCCAAGGATAAATTCCAGCTCCACCGAGTATAACACAAGTAACAGGGTGGTTCCCGGAGTGCAGACACCATCGTTTTCCCGCTCTTCCCCTTTTAATGTGACATCGGAGACTCATGGGTATCTGCAGCTGCACGTGACAGACTTATTTGACCAAATGGATGAACCAGGCCTCGTAAAGCTGTGGGCAGTATTTCTAAACTTGGGGGGTACTTGGATTTGTTTATGATAAGCACCTATTTGTAACCCAGTTATCTGAGACTACAACAGGAATGAATACACCCACAACATCCTTCCTGGAAAATGTTATATTTTTCTACCTAACTTCTGATTAATAGGTTACCACATCCTATTTCTTCTAGCTGTATTCAGAAGTGGTCTTTGTCTTTTTCAAATATATTTTTATTGATTTCAGAGAGGAAGAGAGAGAGAGAGAGAGAAAGAGAGAGAGAGAGAGAGAGAGAGAGAGAGAGAGAAACATCAATGATGACAGAGAATCATTGATCGACTGCCTCCTGCTCGCCTCCCACTGGGGATGGAGCCTGCAACCTGGGCATGAGCCCTGACCGGGAATTGAACCGTGAGCTCCTGGTTCATGGGTCGATGCTTAACCACTGAGCCACACTGGTCGGGTGGCATCTGTTTTTTTATCCATCCATCCCTGCCGTTAAGACCTGTTTCTTGAGCCCCTTTGATGACCGAGACCAAGGATTGAAGAAAACTGGAGGACCCAGTCATTGCTCTTAGAGGGTTTACAGGGAGGTGGAGAAAAGACAGATGTTGAACATGTGACCCCAATAACACGTGATCCACACCTGGTCCAGCATTCTATAGGCAAACGTCATAACCAGATCCAGGTGGTCCCGGAAGTTTTTTCTGTAAGAAGCAATGTTTCAGCGACGTTCTACAGGACAAATACTTGGTAATTAGGAACCCAGAGGTAATGATTGAGGGCATTGAACTGGGTGAAATATTAATGTGTCCAAATGCCACTCACGTTGGCTACAGCATTAAAATTATGACGAACACTTGACCTACTTTATTTACTAAACACTTGAACTTCTAAAAGTCAATCAACATCGGTCCTTTAACATAATTGTTTTCACAGCTTAAGGGGACTTGTTGCCATTTCCACAGGTAGATGATTCTCAGAAAGTGCTTCATGTAGAAGTGAAAATCTATTCAATTATGTAGTAAATCATGTTTGACAGGAAAATACATTACATAATGAAACAAAAAGAATTATGTACCCTTGAATGAGATGGTGAATTTTCTTAACAATATTAGGTGGTTCGAAATGTTCGGATTTTAATTAAAAAAAAATTAAATGCCACAATATAAGCAACTGAAGAGAGTCAGAGTGCCATGCAAAACAGCACTCTTCACTGATTTAACATCTAATGCGGAGAGAGAGATTGTATAATGGAACCTTTGAGACAACACAGACTCTGTTAAAAAGGATTAATGGGTGATGATGATAATGACAATGACAATGAGAACAGGAGTGGTGTTGTCCACACACCTGTGTGCCTAGGAAAACACTCATTACCTCAAAGGTTAACAAAATCCTCAACACATAACAGCTTAATTTATCCCTCAATCTTTCATAAAAGTGTACCTGATCATGCCACGTTTGCTGTCATTAAAATGAATGATGCGTTCAGAAACAATCTCAGAAGGACAAAAAATGGGGATCATCCTCAAACTTGAAGTGGAAGTTATTCCACTTCAGGTGTGTATATTTTAATCATCGTTCTTAAACCTGACTAGATTTTTTTGTTGACTTCTGTTCCATTCCATGTCCATAGTTTTCATTTGCCTTGATTGTTCCATTAAAAATATGTTTCTGGCCTGGCCAGTGTGGCTCAATGGTTGAGCACCAACCTGTGAACCAGGAGGTCAAGGTTCAATTCCCTGTTGGGGCACATGCCCGGATTGTAGGCTCAATCTCCAGTGCAGGGCATGCAGGAGGCAGCCAATCAATGATTTTCTCTCATCATTGATGTTTCTGTCTCTCTCTCTCTCCCTTCCTCTCTGAAATCAATAAAAATATAAAAATAAAAACAAACTAAAAACAGAGTTAATTTAAGAAAATGTTCTTGTCTTTAAAGTTGAAGGATGCCCCACGCCTGGAAGATGTGCAGGTGTGGAGGGGGCGGAGGGGCTCCCAGGGTGACTGCCTGTGAGGACTGCCTAAGAGCAGGCAGGCCAGTTATCTGTTGCTACCGTGTTCTCACAAAACACTGGACAAAGTGGAAAAGGTTGAAAGTTAATGGTTCTTTGCCCAGTGATACCCTGTCCTTGTCATTTTGAGTAATGTTTTCTTGAAGGGACACCACTATTCTAAAACCTTAAATTCACAGAGAAAGTGCAGCTGATGTTTTGGTGCCGAATCTCGTTTTTAATTACTAAACATCAAGGGAGGCATGAGAGACAGAGCAGATTTTAATTTTCTTTCCAGTCTATAGAAAAAAAACAAAACACGTTTAAATTATTTACAGAGGGGGAAAAAGTCACATTGGTGCCTAAACCGCAGCTAGAATTGTGTTCCCCAGTCATGGTTTAAGATAATTAGTGTTTTTATGTGACTGTCTCTGTTTTGAAGTCCAACTAGAGACGACTAGGTACTTAGCATGTTGTGAGTCTCTTCCAGGCCCGTTTATTGTCTAAGTGGCACTTAAGGAAATTAGCCCTAATCCCACACTGAACCAGAATTGTAATCAGGGCATTCAACAATTCTCGCCAAGCCGTGACCTCTACTCGGTCACTCCCTTGTTGACAAGTCTTGATACTTGGGCCTCTTTTCGCGGTGATTCAGCGTCACCGACAGCTGGCTAAGCCCGGGGCGCGATAGATTTGTCCACTAGACACTTCTTCAATACTTTGACCTTGAAAACCTTCCGGTTCTCCGGCTGTGTCAGACAGCCACTCCTTGAGTGTCTGACAGCCGCTGGGAATTTGTTTCCCTTGCTCCTCTCTAAGAACCATCAGAGATAAGAGACTTGGAATCCATTTTAAATGGAGGAGTGACTCTGACCACAACCAACACGAAGACTAACAAAGGGTATCTGTGCTGCCTCTACTGACTCAGCTGGTTTTCCTGCCCCGAATGACAGCCTTCCCCTCATAAAGTCCCGCTCCAGCTCAGTATGAAAAATAATGTAGAGCCTGGCCAGTGAGGCTCAGTGGTTGAGCATCAACCTCTGAACCAGGAGGCCATGGTTCAATTCCAGGTCAGGGCACATGCCTATGTTGCCCAGTAGGGGGCGTGCAAGAGGCCACCGGTCAATGATTCTCTTGCATCGTTGATGTTTCTATCTCTCTATCTCTCCCTTCCTCTCTGAAATCAATGAAAATATAGATATTGAAGAAATAAAATACAGAAATATAATGTTTGTTTCACAACCGTCCCACTTCACCATAGTCTCTTTGTTCTTCGGTAACGAGGCGAGGCCTTCAGCACGTCCTTGCGGGTTAGAGACGGTGCCTCTCCATCTAGGTGCTCCAGGTCGGCGAGGAGCTGTTGTCATTGTCATTGTGCTTTGAGTCATTTACCAGCCGGAGATGTCCCGACGTGACAACGTGTTCACAAGGGACAGCAAAAGGCAGGCGGGGGACAGGGATGTGGGGCCCGTGGCAGCAGGTAGCTGGGCGCCGACAGTTTGCGGATATAACGCAGTCACAGAGAGGGACCTCGCTTATCTGGGAAGGAAGTGACCCGAGTAATCTGGTCACCTAATTTTTCATGATGAAAACTGCGCTTGAGAATTAGTTTTACAGCAGATGCTCTTGTCTGGGGGAAGGTAATAAAAGGTGAGAGAATAATTGCTATGTTCACTGATGTCTTCAGGACGCTAAAACATCCCATCCCTTGGGTCTAAAATTCCATCAAACCAGCTCAGAATTTTGCAAACAACTTTTTTTTATGGGCACTTTTCACCGAATGTGCCAAATAGGTTGCCTACATATCTGCTTGTTTTTTGTTTGTTTGTTTTCTGTCTTGAGTTTATATACTTTTTAAATATATATTATTGATTTTATGAAGGAAGGGAGAGAGAGAGATAGAAATATCAATGATGAGTAAGAATCATTGATCAGCCTCCTCCTGCGCGCCCCACACTGGGGATGGAGCCCACAACTCGGGCATGTGCCCTGACCGGGAATCGAAACATGACCTCCTGGTTCATAGGCCGATGCTCAACCACTGAGCCACACCGGCCAGGCTTGAGTTTATATACTTTTCTGAATAGCGATACCTTCCATTAATTTTACATGGAAATTTAACATGGAAATTCTTGTTTCATTATCCTTCCCTCCTCAAACGACAGGTAAGGCACGAATGACAATGAGCACTTTGGTTTTCCCAAAGGGATTTACTCCAAGTCCCAGCGAGTAGATGCCA
Source organism: Myotis brandtii (assembly GCF_000412655.1). Lineage (NCBI taxonomy): Eukaryota > Metazoa > Chordata > Mammalia > Chiroptera > Vespertilionidae > Myotis > Myotis brandtii. The sequence goes on from NW_005370710.1 coordinate 534,477, forward strand.
GACGCAGCCTGTCCACAGGGGTCACAATTCCCGGGGTTCTCAGTAAGCGAACCTCACGCGATGTATTTGCTCTGCTTCTCTAATGATGCCGGGGGTTCCTGAGACACATTAGCCGGGCTAAGGTTGCTCCCAGATGCATCCCAGGATCGATGGAACCAAGTGGGAACGAATCTAAAGCGAAAACACAGGCATGATTTCCCCTGGAGGTCAGTGATCCGAGGTAGATGTGCTCAGCTGGTGCAATTCTCTGTTGTGTTTTTCTTCTTCCCATGCCCTTTCCAGTCTCTGTTACACCGCCCTCAGAGAGAGGACTCCTTCATTAATTACTGCAAAGGCCTGCGTAGCCTCAAGGTCCAGGGACCAGTAGCCGGGAGCCCCAATGTACTAGGCTAGGAATGCCGTCTCCCCCTTGATCAAGGAGCGCTACGTGGTCAGTGTGCAGAGGCCACGCAGAGGGAAGGCGATGTGTGCCTTTCATGTGGGGGGTTGACTCCATGAGGCACGTTGACCAGGAAGAATGACCTCACACATAGGGGCACACAGCCGGCCAAGGCCGCGATGCTGAGGCATTGGCGGTTGTTTAACAAATGTTTGTTCCAGTTCATAAGCAGCCTCTCTTCACAACAACCTCCTTTTAATAGCAGCATCTTAGGCGCTGGATCCACAGAGGGAAGTAATTAAATTTAATAGACGCGATCCTCGTTGGGAGGGTGCCCTCCGTGTAATGTCGCCGGGGAGCGCCATTAAGTCTAATGGAAGCCAGGGCTCGAGGAGGAAGACACGCCAGCAAGCGCACACGGACCAAGTCTACGCAGCACCCTCACCCACTCTGCTGGGTCACACACTGCGTTTATCTCATACGACTCAGTCTGGGCAAAGCTGGAGGGTGGCGATGCGTTTGTTTACCCAGTTTGGATTACGTTTATAATTGAGGTTGAGTGACTATAAACCAGGATATGAAGATGAGCTTCAGGCTCACACATTACCCAACACAAAGGAAAGTGAAGAAGTGGAATAATGAACTGGGTATTTCTAGTTCAAATATCTATGTATTCTGAAACATATAGATATTTTTAAAAATATATTTTTATTGATTTCAGAAAGGAAGAGAGAGGGAGAAAGAAATAGAAACATCATTGAGGGGAGAGAATCATTGATCGGCTGCCTCCTGCACGCCCCCTCCTGGAGAATTGAGCCCACAAACCAGCCATGTGCCTGACCAGGAATTGAACCATGACCTCTTGGTTCATAGGTTGACACTCAACCATGGAGCCCTGCCAACTGGGCTGAAACATATAGATATTTGAATTAGAGAATGTCGAGCCTAAGCCATCAGAATAATTGTCTATGTTTCCCCTTCCTAATCTTACACAGTTTCCTCATGAATATATTTGAAGTGAAACAAAATCACGTGATTTTCAGGTAGATCAGGACATCATACTGCCCTGTCTGCTGTGCAGAAGGCCAGGTTGGTGCCCTGGAAAGAACCCTGGTCTGGGAGGTCAGAGTTCTTGGTCTGGACCCTGTTTCTGTTTGTCCAACATATGTTGCTTCTGCAAGGTCCAGGTCAGCGCGCAGAGAGGTGAGGGGAATAATTCCATGAACAAGATTCGTCTCTCACCATTGAAGAGCTTGTCGAATATTGAAAGAGATAAACACCTAAACAGAATTACGGTCAAATGTATTCAGTGTTAGATGGACACTTGTAGAATGATTGTGTTGCCCTGGCCAGGTTGGCTCAGTGGGTAGAGCATCGGCCTGCAGACTGAAGGGTCCCGGGTTCGTACCTGTGTTGCAGGCTCGATCCCCAGCCCTGATCAGGGCATGTGTTGGAGGCAACCAATCCATGTGTCTCTTTCACATTGATGTTTCTCTCTCTGTGTCTCTCCCCCTCCCTCCCACTCTCTCTAAAACTCAATGGAAAAATATCCTCAGGTGAGGATTAACACTTTTCTTTTTTTTAAAAAAAGCAATGCATTGTGGGAGATAAAGAAGGGAGACATGACTGTACCTCAGTCAACCAGACAGGAATTCACAAACGACTTCGTGTTCTTCCTGGGTGTGAGCGGGCAGATGAACCCCGGGTGGCATTGGCTGTGGAGCGAGGAGAACACGCGAGTGCGAGGGTGGGCGTGAGCGTCCAAGACGCCCGTGGACAGGGAAAGGCAGTGGGGCTGGGGGCTCTGGGTGTCGGGGGGAAGGAAGGTGTAAGAGGAAAAGTGAGGCCAGGCCGCAGGCTGCTTTCTGGACATGCCCAGAGTTTGCTTCTCCCTTCGGGGACAGTCTCTGAGCCCGGGCGGAGGCTCTCCCTCCCTTCCCGCCTGAACGTGAGACGTTGTGCCTTTCTATCCAGACGGTGTCTCAGGCCCTGGGAGTTGAGTGTGAATGAATATTAATGGGAAAACAGTTGGTCGCAAGTGGTATTGCATCTTAGGTCACGATGTTGACTGGATGACGGTAAGAGAATTGAAGGTATTATCCGTGCCTTTAAGAAATGTGTCACCTGGCTGGCGTTGCTCAGAGGTTGAGGGTCGACCCAGGAACCAAGAGCTTGGACCCAGGAACCCATTCAATTCCTGGTCAGGGCACATGCCCGGGTTGTGGCTCAACCCCCAGTAGGGGGCATGCAGGAGGCAGCCGGTCAATGATGTTTCTCTCTATCTCTCTATCCCTCTTCCGTCCCCTCTCTCTAAAAATCAATAAAGACATTTTAGAAAAATAAATTTGCCATTAGGGGGTTGGGGGGGAAATAGAAGAGGGTAGAGTGGTGGTAAATGGTGACAGAAGGACACATGGCATTGGGCGGTGAACACGCAATACAATAAAACATGATGTTATTAGAGATTTGTAGACCTAAAACCAATATAATTTTATTAGCCAATATCAGCCCAAAAAGGTAATAATTTTTTTAAAGAGAAAGTCATCACCCACAGCATCCCTGGACCACTTTTATGCTCAGACACAACCGGGAAGGGACATCACCATAGTGTAACTGGCCGTAGTAAAGAAATGGCAGGAGAACAGGGGAGGAGCGAGGCTCCCTCAGTAGCTCATGTGCAGACACCCCTGGCGTTGAGATCACCCCCGAGAGGTCGACTTTCACGGATTGTCAGTTACCACCACCTGCAGCTCGAACCCCAGCTGCCGGGAGGGCTGTCGCGCCTGAGCCGGTCATCGTAGCAGGGACAGTTGTCCTTGCGCTCAAGAAGAAGACAGCGCTACCAAAGCAACCGCAGGGCCGTGGGAAGCCACCCTGGGGGTAGCTCTCGAAGAAGCTTTGTTCTTCATCAGCCCCGGTTCCAAAGCAAGAGCGGTCAATGGGACAAAAGATGCATCCGACAGAATTACGACGCTGCTCCATCTTCACCACATTCAATGATTCCCACCAGCACAGCTGGAAGCACCGGCAGCGGATGAAGCCGATTCCTACCCATAACAGCAGGTCAGAGAACGGGGAGGGAGAACCTCCCAGCACAAGGACACCTCCAGGCAACGTGCCTCCGCGCAGGCAGCTCCCACCATTTCCGTCGGCTCCTTATATAAGTTTCATTCATTTGTCCACGCCAATCAAAAGAAAACAAGTCTTTTCTCCTTCAAATTTGCCATTTCAAATAAAAATACTCAAATGAATGATATTCCCAAAGATAATTAAAGTAGCCAAGTGGGGAACTTTGATGTGTTAATTTTATCCAAGCTTACTCAGCGTTGTAACAATCCCTGTACAGGTCTATTGCTGTAGAGATCCCGAAATGACTGCATTTTATTTTTTTTTTTCAGTAAAGTTACATGGGTACAATTTCAGCTACTACCGCTATGTAAATGCCATGGGACATCGGTTTCATGTATTGCTATCCAGGCAGAGCCAAACCTAACAATACGTTATTTGTAAAACATTTGAGGTACATTTTAAAGAGTGAATTTATGATCCACTTAGATCTGACCCAGGTGTCCTAAAATATGTTGCTTTGACTTCCATTTAAGTGTTGTGTGTACTTTGTTTATAGAAGATTACAGCTTTTCCTTCTCTTTCAAAGCCGAAGAGAAAGGTCAAAGATACCCAAGAACGATGGGACAATGGGCTAAATGAAGCAAGGTTAGCCACAGGGATTCTGGGTATCACCCTCCACATCACATTCAAATCCGGGCGCCTGGCGTCGAGCCCCCTGAGGTCAGTGATGAGAGTGTTTGGCACACATAGGAGTGCCGGCTCGGGAAGCAGGGCCTTGACCGTGTGGTCACTCACCACACTGAGTCCCTGGAAATGAAAAGACAGGAGGGCAATCTGTCAACAGTGTTTACCGAGCCACTTAGGGCTGCTTGGCAAACCCATGCACTCAATGTTCACAAATCGGATGGAACTTTCTAGAAAGAGAGAGGATGTGAGCCGTGGCATTTTATAATTATACCTCTGACACTGGCAAGTGTTATGTTGTGTAAGTCAGATTTCTTTAAGTAATGAAACCTCAGTGGAGAAAGCTTAAGGGGTAGGATAGAGATGGTGATGAGAGATAGATGATGATGGATAGCTAGGCAGATATAGACAGACAGATAGATAGATGATAGACATATAGATGATAGATACATAGATATAGATATAGATATAGATATAGATATAGATATAGATATAGATATAGATATAGATATTTATTGTTTTTTGGGCTCAGGAAATAATGCTTCAGAAGGAGTTTGCCTTTGATTGAGGAGCTCAGTGCTGTGGGTGACATGGGGTGGGCTAGCTCAGTGCTGTGGGTGACATGGGGTGGGCTAGCTCAGTGCTGTGGGTGACATGGGGTGGGCTAGCTCGGTGCTGTGGGTTTGGAGCAGCATAAAGCTAACTGTTTAAATTCTGGCCCCAGTTGCCAGCTCTCTGCCTGCCAACGCCCTCTATGTACCCCCCAGCATGCCCAGCCAATCTCCCTAAAGCTAAATGCCTTCCCTGGGCCCCAGGCTGAATGGATCCCTTTCCTGCCAAGTCCGGAATCTTCTCGCTTCCCACTGAACTCCTCAGGAGCCCTCCCTGGAAGCCTCCGCCATCATGCCTCCCACAGGATGCTCCTTTTGTTGCTGTTAATTTACATTTCAACTAGACAGTAAATATACTTCCAACTGGGAAAGGCGGCCTCCACCTCTGTCCCCAGCTCCTCCGTCCTCACGTAGGCAAACACTGCCCAGTGTCCTAAAAGTTACCCTGTGCACAGAACTGCACTCTGATGGTGGCCTGAGGTGGGTTCTACTCAGGGCCCTGCCTTGAATTCTTTACAATGTATCTCCTGGAATATTTTATGTGGGTGAAAAAGAAACAGCTTCATTTTTTAAACGGATGATAGCATGATACAGTAGCATGCGCCATGTATGTGTAAGCAGTCATCTTTGTTGAGTACATGTTTCCAACATTTTTTGCTCTTGTAAGCAATGATGCAATGTGTGACATTGTACATATATCATATGTGCATTTCTTATTGAGTTTTAACAACTCTTTCTATAGAAAGGAAATTTGACTCTCATCTATAAATTCTAAATAGTTTCATTCCAATATGTAATTTGCTTTTGACTTTTTCCTGGTCACACAGAATTTGTTTTTATGTAGCTGACTGTATTAATTTTTCTCTTATGGATCTGGGGTTTGATCTGATTAGAAAGGTCTTTCTCACTCGAAGATTATTAAGAAAGAAAACACAACAGAACTCGTCCTTTGGCGTCTAATACTTTTCTGAAAACCCCACAGTAGGGCTATGGCTCTCCTGTTAGAATGACCCCATTCTTCGTCTCACCATGCGTATGGCCTTGCTCCTAACACTCAATGCAATTTGTTCAGTGGAAATAAGTTGCGAGTGTTGGTCTTTTGAAATCTCCACAGGGATGTGTCGAATGTAACTAGGAAGCTCTCTGGTGCATGTTAACTGACTTTAAAGAATAACTTTAGGTAAGAATTAAGACGCGTATAAACCTCTTCTCTATGCAGGACTGCGGGAGACGTCTCTTAAGCGATCGGACAGACGCACTGACCTACATTTACATGGACGACATGGGGGATAGTTTGGGAAGAGAAGAGAGATTCTTCAAGCGTAGATTGGTTCTGAATCCAGACAAACCCAGCTCTGAGTCGTGGCTCTATCTATGGCTCTTGGAGGGTGTGGGGCCGGTTTCCATGTAACTCAGTTTATGAGGCAGTCTCCAAGCCTCAGTCTCCTCATCTGTGTAATGGGGTTAACAGGACACACTTCATTCAGTTACTGGGAGGAATAAATGAGGTGGTGGCCGTAAGCCACAGACTTGGAAACGGAAATGATATTCCGACGTGCATCACAGATAGAGGAAGACTCCCCCATGACCTTGAATACCCGCCTGCTGCGCCCGGCGACCTTGGTGTCGGGTCATGGCCGTGCCTGAGGTGCAGGGGATCCGTGTGCCACTCCCGTGGAGGGTGAGGCCAGTTCAGAGTGTGGACTAGGTTGTGAAGCAACACCTCTTTGCAAACAGACCAATTGGGGGGGAAATCCCAATTAAACATTAGGAATGTGTGTGAGGCCTCAAGAAGAGAAATGGACAGAATATACCGCCCATAGGCAAAGGGAGGCTGTGGAGGTGACCAGGATCCCGCTCGTCCTGTGGCTCGGATTTAATGACTCTCGGAGGTGCTCCTGTGAACGTCGGCCTCATTCCTGCTCCATCCGAACACACACGCCTGCCAGGCTTCTGCGGGGACAGCAGGCAGGTTGTGCTTCCTGTAATCAAAGGAGTCGGGGAACCCGACCAAACACCTGTAATCCGAGTGCGTGGGTCATGAATCCGTAATCCCGCTGACTCTCTGTGCGTGTGACCGAATGACCTGTGCATGTTATTCACCTGGTAGGACTGTGAAGGCTCTGCGCACAGGCTCGCGGCGCCCCCGGAGGGACAGGACCCGAGTCCTGCCTCCTGAGCCGTGGCTTGCACACCCGTAAGTCGAGTTGCCTCCCAGCTCCCTGCTTTCGGACAAATCAAAACAACACCCAGCAGCTCTGAACTGTCTGTCCCCTCAGAACTCTCCCTTTCGGTGGAAATAATTAGTCACCGAAAAATAGTCGGCTCCTCGCCTACCAGACAGGGATGTGAAAAGGCCACGGGTTTCTGGACACGTCGAGAGCAGCATGACTGGGAGAACAGAGAGAGCCCCATCTGCAGTTCAGAGAAGGGGCCAGGCCAGCCGCAAGCAACTGGGGGGGACACAAGCCCAGAGAGTTCAAGCCCTTTGTGTGTCCCTGTGTGACCCACGAGTGGGGAGGGCCCAATGTATGTACTTTTCATTCAAAATTTGAGAGTTGTATGTGTGCATGTGTGCTTGTGTGTGATTGGGTGTGTGTGCATGTGTGTGGTTATGTGTGTCTCTGTGTGTGCACGTGTGAGGTTGAGTGTGTATGTAGTGCAGTGGTTCTCAACCTTCCTAATGCTGCGACCCTTTAATACAGTTCCTCATGTTGTGGTGACCTCCAATTTCATTGACACAAATTGAACATAATTAAAGCATAGTGATTAATCACAAAACAATATGTAATTATATATGTGTTTTCTGATGGTCTTAGGCGACCCCTGTGAAAGGGTCGTTCGACCCCCAAAGGGGTCACGACCCACAGGTTGAGAACCGCTGGTGTAGTGTGTATGGCTGTATGTGGTTGTGTGTTTCCATCTCTGCCTCCCTCTCCCTTTCTCTCTGAAATGAATAAAAATATATTTTTTTGAAAGAAAGAAGACTCCAGCTGACTTCTCCTGGGAAAGGAAAAGAGCAGTGCAGTGAGTGGTTGGCGTTGCAGTAGCTGGACTGTGAATCAACTATAATTTTCCATCCCCAGAGGGATGCCTTCAGCTATTCCTCTTCTTCAAGGGATTTAATGTAAAATTAAAATGGTGTTTGCCTATGCAGGTCTACCTTGCCCTAAGCGAGTTCTCGATATGAAAACATGGATTCATAAAAAAAGATTCATCTGGGCCCATGTTTGCTGTAGCATAAGGATATGCAGCTGCTTCAAGACAGTGCAGGGAAAATCCTGCCGAAAGGGAACCCGGTACCTTAGAGTGTGGAGACCACACATGTTAACTTCAAAACTTTGAGATTATTAAAATCGGCTAACCCAGTGGTCAGCAAACTCATTAGTCAGCAGAGCCAAATATCAACAGTACAATGATTGAAATTTCTTTTGAGAGCCAAATTTTTAAAACTTAAACTATATAGGTAGGTACATTGTTATTAACTTAATTAGGGTACTCCTAAGGCTTAGGAAGAGCTATACAGAAGGGGCCAAAGAGCCGCAGTTTGCTGACCACAGGCCTAGGTGAAGGGAGATATTAAGCAATAAATTACATAAAGAATTAATTTTTGAGTAAATGTCAAGGAAAAAATTACAGTATGCAATGAGTTAATATAACAGGATCGTAATTTAGTCTAAGTGTTGTTTCTCAACAATTTCTTACTATATTAGCAGTAATTAACCCATGAATGGAAGAATATAGTTCATGCAAATGTGGCAGCAAATTACAAATTCATTTACTGTACGTGCGCACCCGCACGTGGTATTTTGTGGAAGAGCCACACTCAAGGGGCCAAAGAGCCGCATGTGGCTCACGAGCCGCGGTTTGCCGACCACGGGGCTAACCCATGGCTGCTTTAGTGAAACAACCTGCGGACTCTCTGACAACGCGGCTACTTCTTTTCCTGGGAGCCAGGGTGGTTGCTGAGGTGCAGAGGTTACGTAACCGCTGTGTCTACTGAACAGGTCCCGGAGGTGTGCTGTCCAGCTCCGCCCTGCTGTCTTCTTGCAAGAAATACCAGCAAGGGTGAGGGTTCTGTTTTCCCATCAGTGTCCGTTTCTAAGGATGTGAACCCGACTGAACAGGCGTACATACAGCGCAACGTTGTGTCAGGGGCATGTTGAACATACACCGAAAATCGCAGGAAAGCTTAGAAAGACGCCATTAAATATTAATTCAGCACCAAGCCCCAGCAATTATTTTCAAAATTTCTGTGAAACTCACATTCCATTACTTTATTCTCCCATTCATGCTATCATCATCTGTAGTTCGGGTACCTACCAGAATTCAGTGCCTGGGAGTTACTAGTACATTCTAGCACACCAGTTGAAAATCACTGCTTTAAACTATTGAGATTGAGGAGGTTTGTGACAGACGCAGTAGAAAATGATTATAGATTACACATACTCAGGTTTTGAGAACATCACATAAAGGAAAAAAGACTGAATGTGACGGATCCAATCATTGAACTCAATAGTCAAAGAAGGTTGAAAGCCAAAATGTGTTATTTTTCATGACAAAAGTAACACAATTAGTTTTTTTCCATACATACAGAATTACTACATAATTTTCAAAACTGCATTGGACACATTTTCCAGCCTTTGGAAATGACACCAGAGTAACGTGTATACAAATACTCAGAGGCATTAGTAATATGACATGGAACCGTCATAGAGATACTTTAGTTCCCAGTCAGAAGCTGGTCACTTTGTTTATGGGTAAAATTGCTTCCTGGACAAAATTCCAGCTACCCTATAAGCTGAGTCTTCGTTCTGTAGGATATTTTGGAATCACGTAGAGAGGTTAATTCCGTTAGGACCAGCATGGTAGGTACGCTTGGAGAAGCCTCAATTTCTTCCCCAAATCATAGTAACATGGATTGCACCCACCCCATACACACAGCAGCACTTGCATATCTATCTCTCTACATGTAATTTTGTTTCAAGCTGTTCGCCAGGAATCAGTGTTGAATTGTGTCAGATTAGACACAGAAAACCTGTTAGAATTTCCCAAAACACACATCGTGTTGTCCCTATGGCTGAGGAGGTTCCATCCCACCTCATAGCAGGGACTTGCCGGGGACATGGGGCCTCAGAGAGAAACAATGAGGTCAGAGAGGTTGGGAGAAGAGAGAACTTCTGGCACCTTGGCCTTACTCGCTGTCCAGGGTGCTGACTGCTCGGGGGAAGTAGCAGCCACGTGGCTCAGGGGAAGTCAGTGTGTGGACATCCTGCTTTAGCATTCTACGGCTTTTTTTGATTCCCTGACCTGGGCGGCTCCAATCAAACAACATTTTATTCTTTTCGCTGGTGCGCCAGATGGAAGAAAATGTAAACAGCTGCCCGCGTGGTGATGGAGCCTTTTTCTTCCCCATTCTTGCATGTTATTATGCCCGGGATTTACTTTTTCAGCAAATTGAAACCGCTAAAACCCAGTAATCAAAATCTCCCCTCTCCCTGGCTTTGCAGTCCAGCTCTCGTCCGAGGCCGGCTTTCGGGAACAGTCCTGCAGAGAAGAGGCTGTGTGGAGTGTGGCTGGCCATTATTGTGTTTACTCTTGTTGGTACCATATAGCATTATGCTGTTGGCAATCATTAGCGGCCGGGAGCCGTCCCATAAACAGAGTGTGACCGTCGCATGGAGAGATGGTGTCACTGAAGGGACCCGAGGGGGCAGGCTGGTCTGGCTCCCGCCTGTGGCTCTGGGTTATGACTGCGAGGCAAAGTCCCAGGGGAACCACGCCCCATCCTTTCACCAGGAGGGTGATCTGTGAGAGAAAAGACATCAGGGCATTTGGAAGGTTGCTTTTCAATTTAATGTTTTATTTTTCAACTAGAGGCCCTGTGCACGAAATTCTGCACTGGAGGCAGGGGTGGGGGGGCGGCCCTCAGCCTGACCTGCTTCATCCCCTCACAGTCCGGGAGCTCTCAGGGATGTCCTTAATGCTGCCGTGGAGCCAGGAGAGGCTCCCACCACTGCTGCTGCGCTTGCCAGCTGTGAGCCCAGCTCAGGGCTTCTGGCTGAGCAACACTCCCCCTGTGGGAGCGCACTGACCACCAGGGGCAGCTCCTGCATTGAGCGTCTGCCCCCTGGTGGCCAGTGTGCGTCATAGCGACCGGTCGTTCTGCCGTTCTGTCTATTGCATATTAGCCTTTTATTATATAGGATTACAGTTGACACTCACTATTGTATTAGTTTCAGGCGTAGAGCATAGTGGTTGGACATTTGTATAACTTACAAAGTGTCCCCCTGATATCTCCAGGACCCGCCTGGCCCCATCCAGTTACTACACTCTCGTTGGTTATGACTCCTATGCTGTTTTTTACATCCCCCTGCTGATTGTGTAACGGCCAATGTGTATATCCCAACCCCTTCACCTATTCCACCCAGCCACATACCCTCTCCTCTGGTGACTATCTCTGTTCTCCATATCTATAAGTTTCTCTCTGTTTTGTTTGGCCTTTATTGTTTGTTTTGTTTTATTCTCGTTCTCTTTTTAAAAAATCTTTCTTGTTGAAATTTCCCCCCATGAACCTCTCCCAGCCCCGCCCCCAGACTCTCACCACCCCATTTTCTGTGTCCACAGGTTGTGCGCATATGCATACAAGTTCATTGGTTGATCTCTTCCAACCCATCCTCCCTTGCCTTCCTCTGAGGTTCAACAGTCTGTTCGTGCTTCTGTAAGACTCCACTTGTAAGTGAAATCAGGGACTTGGAAGTTTTAATGATATCAGTGGGAGATGCATTTGTTTTTAAAGTTGATGAGCCAATTACTGTCTTTTAAGAAACAATACGATGAAATTGCATAACGAATGTTTTTAACATATGCAAATTCATTTAACACACTTAATTTCCTTGCTCTGGTAAGTGGGGGTGATCACACCAGAATCAGCCGATGCCAACCATCGAAACCTGTGCCAAGCCTGTAGGAAAGTTGAATCAGGGTTTCCTGACCGTGGAAAAGAGTTCCGTGCATGGTGTGTGTGATATTCCAATTCATGGTCATACATGGGAGAAATGGAGGACCAGCGAGAAGCATAAAGAAGTGCTGACTCCTGGCATTTGTGGAGCAGATTCATGGATACACGTTACGCAAAAGCCCATATGTCCCTCGATGGGGGCTTACAAGCTTTCCACGGATCATGCAAAGGCTGTGGGATTGTTGCTGTCTGCACTCTCTCTGGACCCTGACTACCTCACGAATGTTACGTCCCTGTGTCTTTGTTCCTTGTCTATTTGCCAATCACAGCGTTCGCTGAGCACCTGCTGTGTGCGAGGCCCCGCCCTGGAGGACCCGGCAGAGTCAGACACTGTCCTGCCGGGAGCACACTGCCTCATGGCGCACACGCCACTGCCTCATGGCGCACACACCACAGTAAAAAGCCGCACGACTCAATGTCGGAGTCGGCCACGTGCTAGCAAAGCAGGAGAAGGCGGGAAAGCGCTGTGGGAGGAAAAACAACATACGGTTTCTGCATTAGGTAGAGTGGCGTGTTAGAGTTCATTCGTGTTTGCTAAGGTGTCAATAGAAGTCAGGTGATGCTAATTAGAGAACAAGTGGGGAAAAGGTACATACTTACCAGCATCTTCTCGGGACAGCAAATGCGTGTTTCTACATGTGCCTGTGGTTTGCTTTGTTTTTCTTGCAGGAAATAGGTTTTCAAAGTTATTTCATGGCCAGGTAACGAGTGAACGATTTAGATGGTGAAACAAGGCCAAATTGGAGGAGACTTCCTAGGAGTTGTTTTTAGGAGAAGCTCTGAAAAATACTGGCGGTAACTTCTGTTTTCCTTTCGATGTGTACTTGTTGGCTTACTGTTCTCAGGCCTTCCTGTCAAGGGTTTTCCTCCTGTGATAATGTGACGACCCTGAGTGCTTCTGTGTGGTTAGGGTGGAGCCTTCTGCTGCCACGTGGTGACGGGGCATTTTTGGTGACTGGTGTGGCACAGATGCCATTCCAGCCAGAGATGTGCCTCAGCTGCTGCGGGAGGGGCTGCCAGGGCTCCGGGGGCCTCTCCTCCCAGAAGCCCCCAGTCTCCCTGCAGTCAGAGAGCACCCCTCACACCTCAGCTTCCAAAGCCCGCAGCCACGCCCACGCCAGCCGACACGGAGACACTGAGGTTGTGGGTGCCAACACCACATAGAACCCCCTCTGTGGTCAGTTCACACTCCAGAGCTTTCCACCGAGACAGGCAGTGGTCAGCCCACAGCGACGTAGCCCCCACCTGCCTGCCTCCCTCACCCCCTTTATCCAGTCAGCACCCAGCCCCCAAACCAGTCACACAAGAATCCCCACCTGCACTTTCTCCCAGGAAACCAGCGCATCGGGGTGTCTCTGTGCCTCTCCCTGGCCCGGTACCCGAGAGGTGTCGACCACAGTCAGTGATGAGGCCTGAACACTGGACGTTCGCAATTTTCCTGTGAGCCACAAAGTGACAACAGGGCTCCTGACTCACTGTGGTCGGTGCTCTTTATACCACAACAAAGAGAAAGAAAATCGTTTTTAAAAAAATGTATTTTTATTGATTCCAGAGAGGAAAGGGGAGGGAGAGATAGAAGCATCAACGATGAGGGCGAATCATGGATCAGATGCCTCCTGCACGCCCCACACAGGGGATCGAGCCTGAAATCTGGCATGTGCCCTGACCGGGAATGGAACCATAATCTCCTGGTTCATAGGTCGACACTCAACCACTGAGCCACATCATCTGACCTGGAAAGGAAATAATTTTAACGTCCATTCATGGGGCACCTGGAGCCCAACATTGCACATCCATGGTGTTTTCTCAGGTCGTTCTCCATGGGAGAAAGTCAGCTTCAGGGGCAGCCAACAGATCTGCCCAGATCCAGTGAGGCAGTAACAGCCATCGCCAACAAAGAAACATAGACACCATGTGGACATTCAGCAGACTCCTTGAGAGGAAAGTTGTGAAATCCCTGCAGTGAATAAACTGGAGCGGACCGGCGACAGGGCTTCTGTGAGATGCGGGCACAGCGCACGACGCACGGTCCCGGGCGGCTCGTAATTAACACGGGACTGTTCACTGGCAACCACGCCCAGAAACGCCGCCTGCTCAGGGCTTCCCGTCTCCTCTCCAAACACGGCTGGTCTCTGCCAGCAGCCCGCAGCCAGACAACTCCAATAGTCTGGTACCCTTTCTTCTATTTTTTGTTTTTTTGGTATTCCTCACCCAAGGATTTTTCCATTGATTTTTAGAGAGAGTGAAAGAGAGAAGGAAAGACAGAGAGAAACACATGGATTGGTTGCCTCCTGCACACACCTCGACCAGGGCCCGGGCCGGGGCGGAACCTGCAAGCAAGGTACCTGCCCTTGACCGGAATCGAACCCGGGGCCCTTTGGTCCACAGGCCGATGCTCTGTCCACTGAGCCAAACCGGCTAGGGCTCCTGCCCTTTCTATCCTGGGGTGAGATGTCATGGTAGGCGGAGCCAGGCAGAAAGGGAAGGGGCCCAGTCAAGGCAGGTCTCAGCTCTTACACAAAACAGTTGACTCCAGTCTGCTTCCCCCCCCCCCCCACAGTCTGTGCAGGCCTGGTCCCCGCTGGTCCAGGAGAAGGATGTGCACAGGTGTGAGCAGCGAGCTGAGCCCGGGACACTGGGCGTTCGGGGACACGCGTGGGAGGCGTGGTGCCAGGTGGCTGAGAGGGGTCCCAGCACCGCGCAGACAGGACGGCAGTCAGCAGAACGGAACCCACACCGCCTGGGGTGCAGGCACCCAGATTAATGAGTGTGTGTGTCTCGGGAAAGATTTAACGGGAGCTCCTGGGGGTAGAACAAACATCGGAAGGAAAACTCATCCTTATGTGTCTCTTTACCCTCAGCCTCAGAAACTGTCATAATGAATCGTGAGAAAAATGCTCGGTGAGTGACTGCGTGCGAGGGTGAGTGAGCGAGACGCTGGGAATAATTACGAGTATTTGCTCGGTGTGTGGGAGGGTGGCCTGTGGGGAGGCAGGCCAGCCTCCAGCCCCTCGCCCCCGGCTCCTTGGAGTTTGTGAATGCCCACCGCTTCCTTTCTGACTCAGGCTCCAACATGTTCGCTCTTAGGGGAGTTTTCCCCAAACTCCAGTTTTCATAATCATTTTGTTTACTTTCTACCAATTATTTTAATGTGATTTTAGGAATATTTTATTTGATGAGAGACTGACTTGAAAATTTCAGTTTTATCATTAATTAAGTAGCCTTCTGACTGTTGAAGTAAACATGGGATAATTGTGTAATGAATTCCAACACTGGGAACTACTAATTGGATAAACCACCTTGAAGTCATTTGTATTTTTCCTTTAAATTGGTTTAACTAATGTTAAATTTCTGCCAATGACTCCACTCACCTAACCTACCTAAGATAATCAAAACAATATTGGCTGTACTGAGTGGTCAGAGAGTATGGACGTTTTTAGTGTTATTTCTACCGGAGAAGCAAGGCATTAGCTATATGAGGCATTTGATATGAATTTTGCTTTTACTGTACAGTGACCTGGACATTTATAGCTGCGCCTCTATTTCTGCTATTTTTAGATTTGATTGAAAAACATTTTAATTAAGTGAGAAAAAATAATTATACAGAATGTTGAGGAATACATTTTATACTACAGCTCATGTCAGAACTGACTTCAAGGGAAGTAAAGTCACAGATCCTGGGGCTGGTGAACCCGACTTGTTCTCTTCATAAAGTAGACTTGATGACTTGAGGCTATATATATATATAAATATATAAATTAATGTGTA
>NW_005370710.1:550023-557042 GCF_000412655.1 Myotis brandtii
ATATAAATTTATTTTAGGGAGGAAGGGAGAGGGAGAGAGAGATAGAAACATCAATGATGAGAGAGAATCATGGATTGGCTGCCTCCTGCATGCCCCCTACTGGGGATCAAGCCCACAACCCGGGCATGTGCCCCGATTGGGAATCAAACCACGACCTCCTGGTTCATAGGTGGATGCTCAACCACTGAGCCACACCGGCCAGGCTCTTACAGACCTTTTAGATGGAGGCCCACCCTTAGGTCCTCAGAACTTTAGAACCACGCATCTACCTCCTAACTGCCCATTTGGATACTTCACAGTGGGGGCGGGAGCATGAACATATGAATTGGGGGTGAACAATTCAGTCTACAGCAGTATTTTCCTAGAATTAGGAATTAAGTCTGGTATTTAGACTCAGGAAAACAGGAATCATGCCTCCAGAGAGAAGGTAGGTTTCTCAGTCATGTCAAATGTTGAGCTAAATTATAAAATAGAAATTATTACAACGGAAAGTATTAAAAATACAATTAGATGTTCACACAAAAACATTGAGTGGAATAACAGGGAGATGAAAAAGAACATATTTGTTTTTTAGAAGAAAAAAAAAGAGCAGAGTAAATGGAGGGGAAGAAGTTACCCAGAAATAATACAAAATATTCCCCAGCACATGAGAAACACACATTTAGAGCTTTTTAAAAAATCTAAACTGACAAGTGAGGAGAATTTTTAAGACTGAAATGCCTACACATGCCATCATAAAATCTCAAAACGCCAGAGAAAGTGCTAAAAGTTGCAGAAAATAAAATAATGCACGAACATTGAGACTCTGGCTGGCCTCGGATATTTCATCAGTAAAACCAGTTTCTAGGAGATAATGCTTTCAAAGTTGGTGGGAGAATTATTTTGACTATAACTCCCATGCCAGGAAAGAAACCCAATGTCATAATAAATATTTCTCACAGAATATATGTGGGTATGTGCCAGTAAAAAAAACGAAGGTGAAAACCAAGAGAGAGAAAGATTTGCTCTAAGAACAGAAATCAAGTCCAAGTCAAGTGAAAATAAGCTTTCATGATGGTGGCTGGGGAGGGTCCAAATTATGCCAGGAAACCCTCAGGAGATCTGAGTGGAATGCCTTTTAAAAAATAGAACGGGGTCCGTCCAGTGAAGAAAGGGAAAAGGATCTTAGCTCATAAACCCAATTGCCACGTGATTGGGAAGAAATCCCAAGGCCTTGTCTGAGAAACAAAAGCAAGCACCTGTGGTGTTTCTGCCCATTATGTCAATGGCCCGACAGGCGATTCTGTCATGGAAACTGCCATTAGTAACTCATGTTGTCTCTGTCCAACCTCCTTGAACACCCAATGCGATAGTTTGTACATTTTCTAAGTGAGGGGCAGGAGTGGGGAAGGCAGAATCATCGCTGTGTGAGCAGCTCAACTGTGGGCGAATATCCAGGTTTTAGAGCTGGTACGCGACCTCTTCCTTGTGTCTAGGGAACAGGATGCAGTCGTAATTATTATGCATGAAAAAAAGTCTCTCGGTCTTCAGGGTTAAAAAGATTAGCAAAGAAGAGAAGCTGCATTAATGAAATGCATTTCCTTTCACGGGGGCCCAAGCAATTTACCCTGTAATTTAGAAAGGTTACGCAGGGCCTGGTGGTAGGTAATACTCCTGAAATAGCCGGCATCCTGCCTTCCTGCTGAGCCATCCCTGCTCATTCACATTCAGTGTGGGAGCCACAGGTGGCGGGCAGGCCGTGGATCAATTTCCCTGTCCCAGGGTTGCAGCAGACAATTTCCATCACAGACCTTCCCCCTCCCTGCTGGAAGTCACCACATGGAACACCTGCTTTTGCATGAATAGACTCGGAGTACATGCACAGAGTTACAGCCATAGCTGCCTGAAATACCTATTTCCTTTCCACGAGGTAGAAAGAGAATAGATGCGTTTCAGCGGCAGTTTCCCTTCGAGAAGTACCAGCTGTCATGGCCAAACGCTGGTCCTTTTTCCCAGAGGGAAGTCCATGTTTGCATATCTGTAAAGTTTTACAGATGTGGTATAAAGTGAAAAAAAAAAAAAGACTAAGACAGTTATTGCCATGGTCCTTCCATGTGCCTTCTCCTGAGGGGGTGTAAATCTGGCGTTTCCCATGGTGACACACCGGGCCCTATCTCTCCCTCAGCAGAATGGAAAAGAAAAGGGAAGGGGAAATGGTTTAGACATCCTGGTGAGTCAGGATGGGCATCTCAGAAGTGATCTTTTGTTGCCGGGGTCCTGTCTCATGAAATCCATGATTGAAATCACGGACCTAGTGAGATTATGCCTTGGAAGCTGGTCTATTTGCAAGCAAGCACACAGCTTACAAAGCTCCCAGAGGGAGGGGGCCCAAAAAGGGTTGCCGATGGGGCTCCTAGGTCTAGGGATATATATCTGCTAACCAATCAGTCTCTCTTGATTCTCAAGTCCCCTCCCTACTCCCTCCCTCCTTTGCTCCTATTCTGGCCACTTGCTAAGTAACTCTCCCCTTCCCCCTTTCCTGTTATTCTCTCCAGTTTGCATACCCTTCTGGCTCTTCTCTTAGAATTCTGAGGACATCCTGCTGTACCTGGATGTGTGGCCTTTGTGGTTTGGCCAAGCTGTCTGCTAGCTATTCCATCTGAAGTTACTTGCTGGTTATTTTCTACCTGACCCCTGTCCCTTTCTGCCTGTGTGTTTCTAACTCCTCTCGTGGGGACCGTTTAACTCTCTGTTCTTCTCAAAGCACCATGGAGAGTTGGGCCAAATACTTAGTGTCAGACCATCCCTTCAAATAGCTTTGGTGAAATGCCTGTTTGTATCTTGTGTTAATTTTTTTATTGGTTGTTTGTCTTTTTGTTATTGAGTTGTAAAACATTGTTAATGATGTATTTCAAAGATCAGCCATTTTTCATTTTGATGGAGCTCAATATTTCCATTATTCCTTTTGTTCTGTGTGTGTGAATGTGTGTGGCTGTCCTCAAAGAATTTTGCCTACCTCAGGGTCTCATATATTTTCTTCTACAAGTTTTAAAGTGTTGCCTTTATATTTGTGATTCATTCCAAACGAAATTTTTGTGTATGATGTGAGGCAAGGGTCAAAGTTAACTTATTCCAAGTGCAGATCCACTTGTCCAAGTGCCATTTCTTGAAATAGGATGCTTTTGTCATTGAATTATCTTGATACCTTTGTCTAAACCAGTGGTTCTCAACCTTCCTAATGCCGCCACCCTTTAATACAGTTCCTCATGTTGTGGTGACCCCCAACCATAAAATTATTTTCGTTGCTACTTCATAACTGTAATTTTGCTACTGTTATGAATCATAATGTAAATATCTGATATGCAGGATGTATTTTCATTGTTACAAATTGAACATAATTAAAGCATAGTGATTAATCACAAAAACAATATGTAATTATATATGTGTTTTCCGATGGTTTTAGGCGACCCCTGTGAAAGGGTCATTCAACCCCCAAAGGGGTCGCGACCCACAGGTTGAGAACCGCTGCTAAACCAATTGACCACATACGTGTCCTGGTCTTTTTTTAGACGCTCCAATATGTTGTCTTGGTCTTTCTTGCTAATACCAACCTGATGATCACTTTAATTTAGAAGTAAGTGATACAATGAGAGTATCATCCCTCAAACTTTGTTTTCAAAAATTCATTTTTCAAAAGAATTTTTAAATTTTCAATTACAGTTGATGTAAATATTATATCCACATCAGGTGTGCAACCCAGTGATTAGACATTATATAACTTATGAAGTGATCACCGTGATAAATCTAGTATCCATCTGACAGCATACATAGGTGTTGCCATATTATTGGCTGTGTTTCTGACGATGTATTTTACATCCCCATGACTGTAACAACCAATTTGTACTTCTCAATTCCTTCACCATTTTTACTCTTTGCCCCCAATCCCTCTCCCATCTGGCAACCATCAAAATATTCTCTGTGTCTATGAGTCTGTTTCTGTGCTGCTTGTTCACTTATCTTGTTTGTAGGTTCCACATGTAAGTGAAATCATGTGGCATTTGTCTTTCTCTGTCGGACATATTTCACTCGGCGCAATGCCCTCGAGGTTCACCCATGTTTTTGCAGATGGCCAGGTTTCATCCATTTTTATGGCTGAGACATATCCTATTGCATACCTGCACCATTTCTTCTTTATCCATTCATCTACTGATGGACACTTCGGTTGCTTCCGTATCTTGGCTATTGTAAATGGTGCTGCAATGAAGATATGGATGATGCATATGTATTTATTGCCATTTTATTATTCATATATATTTTTTAATTACAACTACCAGTATAACCAATATTTATCACATTTACTTTGAGCAGGCATTTTTTTTCTGAGCCCTTTATCTCAGTAAAAATCTTCCATCTTTAACTTCATTCAATGAAGGTAGGTTCTGTTATTATTGATGTTTTATCTCTGAGGAAAGTGAGGCAAAGAAGGACAAAGAGGGAAACTTTCCAAGTTCACATGAGAAGTAAGTGACTGAGCCAGGATCACATATTTCTTTCTGCTTCTTCTTGAAGAAGACCCTTTAACATTTCTTGTCACACTCGGCGGTGATGAACTCCTGTAGCCTTTCTTGCCTGGGAAGCTCTTTATCTGCCCTTCCCTTCCGTGTGGCTTCTTCTTTAAGTCTTTAGTTGTAGGACTTCATTCGGCTAGATGTCAGGCGGTTCCGAGTGAGGTTGCTCTGTCGTTTAGTTGTAAGTTTGATGTAGTTGTGGGAGGGTTTGGGTACCATGTTTACTGACACCGCCTTCTTGTCCAGAACTTTCTTTTTTAAATCATTTTGATTTTACTGTTCTTGGTTATTTTTTATTTCCATATACATTTTAGCATCACTTGAAAAATGCCATAAGGAAACCTGCTGAGACACTGATTGGAATTATTTCCAATCTACCGGCCTACGTGGGATCACTGACCTCTTAGAAATAGTGAGTTTTCTGGCCCACGAACATGCTGTGCTTCATTTATTCAGGTCTTCTAGTTCTCTCAGCAATTCTTCGTACATCTTAGGGTATAGACCTTATTTCAGATCCTTTGTGCACCTCAGTGACTAAAGATTAAGAAAATGAGAAAACGGCAGTAGGATGGAAAGAAAATCAGAAAGCCAAGGGGAGGCAGTGTCTACAGGAGGGTGATTAACTGAGTTAAATGCTCCCGACATACCAAGTCGAATGAGGACGGAGGGTGCGCACTGCATTTCTCGGTGGGTGAGTTAGTCTTAACCATGAAGAGACACTTAGATGAGACAAGTGGGGACACAGACCAACAAGAGTGAATTCAAGGTAGAGTGGACATGGTGCTTGCTGTGCAAAGAAGCAGGGAGGCCGAGCAGGAGCTGGAGGAAGAGGGGGGTGGGAAACAATGTTGATTTTTGAGATGGCAGAGTAGCCGCAGGTCTCTCTGCTGTAACGGTGCAGAGGGCAGGCAGACTGATAGGCTGAGGGAGAGGCGGGAGCTGGGACACAGTCACCAGAGCTCAGTGAGGGCTCAGCCCGAGCCGGAGTGGGCCTCACCAGAGGGAAGGCAACGGGTGTGTGAGGGGCAGGTATGGGGGCGACAGGTGTGTGAGAGGGGCAGGTGTGAGAGGGGCAGGTGTGACAGGGGCAGGTGTGTGAGGGGCAGGTGTGTAAGGGGCAGGTGTGAGAGGGGCAGGTGTGAGAGGTGCAGGTGTGGGGGCGACAGGTGTGTGTGAGGGGCAGGTGTGTGAGAGGGGCAGGTGTGTAAGGAGCAGATGCGTGAGGGGCAGGTGTGACAGTGTGCAGTCGGTGGAGCCCCTGAAGTCCTCTTCGGAGTCCCCCCTTCTCAGAGAACCGGAGGCAGAGCCGTCAGCTGTCCCTGCCCCAGGCGGCTACTGGAGGAGGGAACTCAGTGGCCCCTTAGAGCAAAGGAATTCCTCTGTAAAATCCCTGTGCTGTGGCCATTGTTCTCACCCCTCTGCGGGAAGGTTCACCATATTGATGTTTTTGTGAATAAATTATATCTCAACTTCAAAAGAGGGAGCGGTGCCTTGACGTTAAACAGGTAGAGGCTCCAGGCAGACCAGCCCCTCCGTGTGAGAGGGGCAGGTGTGACAGTGTGCGGTGGGTGGAGCCTCTGAAGTCCTTTCGGAGTCCCCCCCTCTCAGAGAACCGGAGGCAGAGCCTTCAGCTGTCCCTGCCCCAGGGGGCTGCTGGAGGAGGGAATTCAGTGGCCCCTTAGAGCGAAGGAATTCCTCTGTAAAATCCCTGCGCTGTGGCCATTGTTCTCACCCCTCTGCGGGAAGGGTCACCTATTGATGTTTTATGAATAAATTATATCTGGACTTCAAAAGAGGGAGCGGTGCCTTGATGTTAAACAGGTAGAGGCTCCAGGCAGACCAGCCCCTCCCTGGAGATGAGCGTCCTGCTGTGTGTTACTCCTGATGGGAGGGAAGATGCTCTTAGCTGAGTGAGGTGACTGCTAAGAAGCATGGACCCCTCCCTGAAGGGAATCCCTCCGATGGTGGTGGGAGCTGATGGAGAGGTGAGGTGCGACCGATGTAGCTCAGAGGGCAGTCGGAGCGCCCCCAGAAGGAAGGGTGGGAAACGCAGCCGGAGAAACCCGGCTCATCAGAGAGGAGCCAGCGGAGTCCCGATGCCTCCCCACTCGCCCACGCTCGCGGGCTCTCGTCTCTCCGGGGCCATGTGCTTTGAGATGCTGGGCGTCACTCCTTTCTCCTGCAACGTGAAGTCACGCCTAAGCCTGTCTCTGCCCTCAAGCCCTGTTCAGACGTGTTGCTGTCCGTGTGCCTGCCGGGCTGCTCCTCATTCTTGGCTTCCATTCAACACGCAGTTCGCCTCCTCAACACGGCGACTAGACCTGAGCAGACTGAAAAGTTCACATTGGGCTGGTGTTTACCACCAACAGCGCCTGTGACGGACAGAGCTGGTACACGCACGCACACATGCACGCACACACACATGTGCACACACACATGTGCACACACACGCACACACACACACACACACAC
>NW_005370710.1:557984-590615 GCF_000412655.1 Myotis brandtii
GCCCGGATGCTCGGCTCTGCACGCGCGGCCGGAGCTGGAGAGAGACTTCCGCAGAGACACCGCCCGCGGCATCGCCCAGGCACCTCCCCGGAGCCTCTGTGAGTACCAGGCGTGCGGTTTGCTGCAATGACCCTGTGCTGAGCAGACTGCAGCCCTGCCCGCCGGGCTGTGTGTTAGCATCGCGGGCAAAGGCGGGGCGGAGCGGGCGCTGCTCCTGTAGGCTCTGCGTCTGGGATGTGGTGCTTAAGAGGCAGGGGTTCCTGGGGAGAGAAGACGCGTGGCATCTGGATTGGGGTGGGGTGCGGGGGAGGCAGGGTTCAGACCGGAGAGAGAGACAACAGGTCTATGTGTCCGCGTTTCACTGTCCGCGCTGCAGTGAAGTGATGGGCGAGACGGGGTGACATTGCTGATTCTGTACTTCCCGCGGCCTCTCGCCTGCCTGTGGCGGCCGGTGGGAAGTGGTTTGCTATATTTTCATAGCAGGGTTGAGGGGTGGGGTTTGACGGGTCCGAGGGATGATTGAAAGGAAAGGGGAGAAGAAGTTTCCTGGGGGAGAGTTTTGCTTAGGGCAGCAAAGCAAGTCTGGAGGTCACACGCGCCCTCCTCACCCCCAAATGCCTTCTGACAACGCTTCTTACGCATCTGCTACATGACAGCTCTGGCATTGCCCTCGACCACCGTTAAGTTTGTCAGTGTTCAGGCACCTGTAATACTTTATGAAAAGTTTCAGAAGTTGGCGACTTGGAAACAAACTTCCCGGAGCTCTTAGATGAGCCATGTAACAGCGATTATGTTGGTGGGATGTTGTCATCATGGGGGTTTGGGGGACACTGGAGTTCCCAGTTCTTGCTTCTCTGAGATAAAACTCCTGAGGTTCCAACCATCAGCATCCTGACGCTGTCCTTCGAGAACCGTTCACAGATTGACTAACAGAGAAGTTATTGTGAGAGAACGAAGTAGGGAGAGCAGGAGAAGTGCACAGAATCGGTTTGGAAAAGGAGGTATTCATAATTTTATCCACAGTGGCAGGCGATGTTCATCAAAGATCTTCCTCAAAGACCTTCCTCAAAGAACGAGCCATATGCCGAGTGTGGAATTGCTTCTTTCGAGCAATTTCCATTTATCTGATGGGTTTGTTTATCATCTTTTTTTTAATATTGTGGTTGTTAAAGATCTCATATATTTACATGCATTTTGTTTTATAAGAAAGAAGATAGTTAAGCCCACGACACCCTGTCCCCCGACCCACCCCACGTGGGGAAACTGGCTCGGATTTCCAAAGCAAACCTCCACACGAAATGTGCTGACAGGATTTGTCTGGCAAACAGAAACACGGAGTCATTCCGCCGTGTTGCTTCAGCGACGTGTGATGGCAGAAATGATGTCTGGAAGCTGAAGATTTTCAAACATATGAACCTGCACGTTTTTCTAGGAGGCTTCCTATGAGGTTCTATAAATGCATCACGCACCGCCTCTCAGCTGAAAGCCCCTCACTTAGGCACCGCCGCATTGGGAAGGGCCAGGCGGGTGTGTCAGAATTCTCCATGGCACTTTCCCTAATGAAAACAAATTCACTTTGTCGTTTAGAACATTATTATATATCTGCTCTAAGCTTAGACCAAAAAAAAAAATCAATTATCTTGTGAAAAGAATGTGAAGTTGTTTGCATATTTTTGGCTTTCATGGAAAGATAGAAATACCCCGTAGGATAAAAGTCAATGTGTGCCTTTTTAATTCGTGTATTAGGCGGAGGAGAGTTATAAAAGATTTGCTTAGTTATTCACGGGGGTATTTATTCTGACACCACATTAATGAGAGGTGCGGTGGCAGCAGGCATCCTCATTAGAAATCACTCAGACTGAACACAAAAGTTCGTAAGAGGGAACTCACCCCCCATGCATGCCGATGGTGAACTTCAGAGGCTGTCATTGCGGACATCCGGTGGCGAAATGCACATAAGAAAAAGTGTGTGTGTGTGTGTGTGTGTGTGTGTGTGTGTGTGTGAGAGGGGGAGAGACTGAGGGAGAGAGATCTTTAGTAAAATTGGTTTCCTACCATGCATCTTTCTATTTTTATATACAAATAAGACATACTTAGGTAACATGATCAATGATGGATAGGTAGATAGATGTTCATTTTAAAGAATGAAAGCTTACCCTGCTCTTTCAAAAACATATTGAGTTTAATTTTAGGTTTGGATTAAGCAGGAAAAGAAAAAAAACCACACACGATGTGGCATAAAATGGAAGAAATTGCTAGATCTCAGGTCTTTGTTTCTTCCTGAAGAAGATGTTACTGACAGAAAATAACTCTAGAGTCAAGAACATTTATAAAAATACTAGAGGCCCGATGCACGAAATTCGTGCAAGAGTAGGCCTTCCTACCCTGACCGGTTTGGCTCAGTGGATGGAGCATCGGCCTGCGGACTGAAGGGTCCCTGGTTTGATTCTGGTCAAGGGCATGTACCTTGGTTGTGGGCACATCCCCAGTAGGAGGTGTGCACAAGGCATCTGATTGATGTTTATCTCTCATCGATGTTTCTAACTCTCTATCCCTCTCCCTTCCTCTCTGTAAAAAATCAATAAAATATATTTTTTTTTAAAAAAGAAAGAAAAAGAAAGTAGGCCTTCCTTCTGGCGCCTGGGATCCGGGCTTCCCTCGCAGACCTGGCTTCGTCCAGAAGGACGTCCAGTCTAATTCTTATATTATGTTTTTATGATTATAGATTAATGGAAGTCCATTTCAGGATGCATGTTTAGACATTAAACACTCTCTCACAAGTCCTTGTGCTGAAGGTTAAAAAGTTAGTGCAGGAGCTTTGTGATCATCACCCTTCCACGCACCTCCTGAAGTTTATTGTCCATTTTACACGATCGGGGTTTACAGTATTTACCTTCTGGCTTAATTCCCAGCGTCTTGGTTTTGACTTTTTCATGTTTGAAAGGACTCAGTCCTTACAAACAGGCATTCGCTGCTCCATTCACCATTCTAGGGTCTTTTATTTTTAATTATGTACTGGGTTGTTGAATTCCACTAAGTGGTACCCCACCACCAAAGAAACAGTCACTGATGCGTGTTTTCTGTGTGCTTACAAAGAACACGCTTTTCTTAGTCTTTTGCATGGAAGGTAAGTCATCTTTCTTAAATCAAACTTATTTTTCCTTCAGGAATTAGTATTTGTAAACGATGATGGGGGTCCTTACCGTGTTGAATGAGACCTCGTAACACTGTTTGTTATGCCTACAATTTCCATCCTTGGGTGTAACTTGCTTTTTCTCTGATGGATGTCCACATGATTCTTTGTTTTATTTTTGCTGCAATATGTCCTGGAATTAGTCTGTCTTTATCAACTCTTCTTGAATATGGTACACCCCATGGATTCTTTTATTCCAAAAGTGTGTTTTTGCATTATACAATTGAATTTTTTAGAGAGAGGGGGGAGATTGTTGTTCTATTGCATTTTGCTTTTCTTTCAGGATCACCAATTGTGGGCATGTTGGATCTCATTTGTCTGTCTTCCACATCTGTCATATTTCCTAATTTATTTTTAAATTTATACTTTCCTGTTCATTTTGGTTGATTTCCTGAAGCTGTTTCTCCACTTCCCAAACAGTGATTTTCAACCATGTGTGTGATAATATTATTGCTTCTAATGTGGCTTTACTTTTTTAATTATCTCGTTGCCTCTTTCCCAATATTTTATTTCAGGGTTGTTTTTCCTTTAAAAAGTATGCACGGAGAGGTGGTGTTTCAGAGATATTATATCTACATTAGAGCAAGTGTCTAAGCACTTTCCTCAAACTGTGGCTGAGTCTCCTTCAGATTTGACTTCCCACTGCATTTTTCTTTATTTTCCTTTTACTTTCAAAATAAGCCTCAGGGATGGATAGGCAGAACCCAGAACCATCCGAGGGCATTGAAACAATTCTGTGTGATACTGTCACGGTAGGTACATGCCAGTACATATTTGTCAGAACCCAGAGAATGTACAACACCAAGAGCGGAGCTTGATATAAACTATGGACTTGGGGTGACAGGGACATATCCCTGAAGGTTCATCACTGTAACCAACTGTAGAACCACGTGCCAGGTGCCAGGTGTGTTGTTAGTGGAGGAACCATGTGCCAAGTGATGGGCGTGTTGTCAATGGAGGAGGCTGTGCATGTGTGGGGGCCGGGAGTGTAAGCTGGCATGTTGGGGGTCAGCTACCTCCTCCAAAGGTTCATTTAGCTTTGTGATCACAACGATGAGAAAGAGAAAGAACATGTCTGTGCTCCTGGTCCCTCTGCCCAGAAATATGTTTGTGCTTTTCAGCTCTTGGCTGCAATGGAGACAGGCCTCAGAGTGTGTGCTTGGGGTTGTGTCCACTCCCACTTTTCGTTGAAGGTGGAGGGCTTTGCTTTGCTTTTTACCCACCCACCCCCGTTGTCTTCCTCTTGGTTGTTTCTACAGAACAAGAGAGGAATGAGCATCTCTTTACTTAGGAGCCTTAAGTAAAAACCTTTCCATTTGGCAGAATTCTCCTCAGTGGAACTTTTGTTGGAAAATTAAATTGTTCTCATCATTCCCATTGACAAGGGCAGGGGTAGCTAAACGTGAGGGTGCACCAGGTAATCGTATGTTAAATATGTGTGATGGCGAGGGCGTGGCAGGACGTACTGAGAAAGCAAAGCCCTTGGATGTGCGTTTGGTCTCCAATAAGTCTTTCAGGATGAAGGCTGTGGCTTAATTAACTCTCTTACAATCAATCCTCGGGGAATTTGCAGTGAGATTGGGTCGTAGGAGCATAAATCAATTTTAGCAGGCTCAACTATTCCATGGCAGGAGGGAGGGTATGAAAGTGAATCCTGATAGATTTCTAATTGAATAAATAAATGAGTGAAATGGCTGAGATACAGAGATTGTTCAAAGAAGAACCAAAGTAATGATTTGTCCTCTGAAGCGCAGAAGGAACGAGGCTCGTACTGGGAGAACCCATCCCATTCTCTGCGTGTGAAGGAAGCCAGAGATCGAGGGCCAGTAACTGAGCCTCTCTCTGCCTCAGTTTCCCCATCCCCAGTGGAGATCATCATCATACTGACTTCATGGTATTAGCAAAAGGACTAAATAGGTTCATAGGTGAAAATGCCTTGGAAGAAAGCCTTGACATGAATAAGCACTCTTTGCATTAGTAGTTTAATCATTTCTATATTACTGCTTGTAATTGGTACAAGGTTGGTCTATGAGCCTTGGGATCAATTGGGGAAAACTAATAGAAAACAATGAAAAGAATGAAAATTATCATCTTCATCTAGTTAATTACATGGGGTGTCAGGAGTCGAGAATTAAATTTGGAGGCATGAGTCATGACTAGATCTGAGAATGGAGCTCAGAGAACGAGGTGAGGGGACCTAGAGGAGCCGGAACCGGGCCCCTGCAGCTGACACACAGACGTGGTGTGTCTGCCGCACCCCTGCCCAGGAAAAGGGCTCACGCCCATTTAACTCTGTGATGACAAACGCAGTGCACAGAAAAATTAGGAAAAATGAACCACCATTCTTTAGACCCAAAAATGCCATCAGAAAATGCGTTTGTGTCTATTTCCTGTGGCGTTTTCCTCACTGAAAATGTGAATGTCCTAAAAAAGGAAGGCATGTGCCTGGAAACATGATCAAATCGGAACTACGGGAGAGGCGCTAAAATGACCGGTGAGCGTCCTTCTCCCCGTGCACCACCCTCTGCCCAGAACACCGGCGTCAGTTCCTTTCACTGCATGTCCTGTTCGCCGCCTCCATGGGGTGCGTCGGGCATTCTTTATCCACTTTTTCCAACTGTTACCAGATTAAAAATGGCATTCCCTAGTTTTTACCTTTTAGAGAACAGAACTATTTAGACATAAAGCACTCCTATATTTCTGCATAAAGCTAAGGATCGTCTATCCCAGCCGTGGGCAAACTACGGCCCGCGGGCCAGATCCGGCCCATTTGAAATGAATAAAACTAAAAAAAAAAAAAAAAAAGACCGTACCTTTTTATGTAATGATGTTTACTTTGAATTTATATTAGTTCACACAAACACTCCATCCATGCTTTTGTTCCGGCCCTCCGGTCCAGTTTAAGAACCCATTGTGGCCCTCGAGTCAAAAAGTTTGCCCACCCCTGGTCTCTCCTCTTCACAAACAGGACAATAAGAACCTGTTCAAATGTCCTCCAAGCGACTGGTCCCCTCGTCCATGTCTCTCCTGTTTAATTCTCACTTTACTTCTAACCGGCTCCCAAGGTTTTGCCCACATTTAGTTGGAGCAATAACCCGTTTTTCTGAGTTCGTGATGTATCACTTTTTCTTACTGTGTACATGTGCCTTCTGGGCTTCTCTCTTGTGTACTAAAGAGCACTTAAAGATCGTTCCAGAAACTGTAGTGCACTCTTAAAGTTTGTCTGAAAATTACTTCGTTTAGTTACATTCTAAACGAACCTGTCGGTTCCAGATCTCCTCGTTGAGCGATACTTTTCTCTCGGCATTTCTCGCATAGTCCGTTCCGTGACCTGCCGGGATGTCATTTTACTCACGAAAAGGCTGTTCCTAGTCTAGGGATCACCTCTCCCAAGACTTATTTGTCTTCCATCCTGGCAGATACTAAGAATTCCTCTTGGAATGGCTGCCCCCGGGCTCTCTGCCATGTCTGTCGGTGCACATCTGTTTGAAACGTATCCCATTTCTCCCAGGCAGCTTCTAAGTCTGTCTTCCTCCCATTCGGGAGCATTCTCGGCTCCTGTACCTTTAATCTCACCTCCTTTCCGTCTCCATTTCCTCTTCAGGACGTTCGGTTAGTATTTGCATCGTCATTATTCTCTGTCTTCGACTGATTGTATGTATTTTTCAGATCTGCCTCTTTTGCGTTGCATTCGGTACGATTTCCTCTGATCTATATTTCAGACACTTATTGTTCTTTCCAGAAAATATCTTTACTTTCTGGTCTTTCTTTTAAAATGGTCTCCCTATTCTCTGCTATCCTTGAGCTCCTCAAAAATGTACGTAGGCTTCTGTCCACGTTGAGTGTTGAGGGTGGCCCTGTTTTGAGTTTTCAGGGATGAGTTGCCTCCTGACTGTGCCCGCTGGGTTTCCCTCATGCGGTTCGCTCTCTCCGGTCTGAGATCTCTGGCGGCAGGTTCACGCTCCGCCTCCGGGAGACCCGATGGTCCGAGCTGAGCTGCTGCTCCGTGGCCGCCTCACTTCTGCCTCTGGACGGGCTGGTACTCCCCCTGTCTGGGGCTAGTTTTGTGTTCATCTTCTGGCCTCACTTCACCTTACCAGCAGATGGAATGAATTTGGGCCCGACGACCAAGCTTGGCTCCAACTTGGTGTCGCGGCAGCCGGTCGGGGACTCCGGCCCTGTTTCCTGCAGGGCTCCCCGGTCCCTCGGGCTCAGCCACCTCCTCACCAGTCAGCTCTGAGTTTCCTCTTCCTCTCGGGCCCCTGAGCAGTTCGCTGTCTCGTGCCTCGGTCTGTGTATGTCTAAGGCTGTTTGTGCCTCCCTAGCATGCTGCCTGTCTGGTGGGCATGGTATCCTGCGTCCTGTTATACACCATCCGAAGCGTCCACGTGATCAGAATTTCTGCATCCCTTTCTCATCTTTTAGGAAATCATCAAACTTCCTGGCGTGCTGGTAATTTTTCTGGTTCTCATCCTTTCACATCACTCCTTTGCCATGTTTTCTATCAGGTCAATGGTGCTTTAGGGGTAGAGATACTCATTCCTAAATCCTGGCCCCGGAGTAAATGCTTGTGTCTAAAACCAGATTTATTAAAATTTATTGAAAAAATATATTTGTATTGATTTACGAGAGGAAGGGAGAGGGAGGGAGAGAAACATCCACGATGAGAGAGAATCACTGATGGGCTGCCTCCTGCATGCCCCACACGGGGGATGGAGCCCATAACCAGGGCATGCGCCCCGACCGGGAATTGAACCGTGACCTCCTGGTTCATAGGTCCACGCTCAACTACTGAGCCACACTGACTGGGCTAAAAACAGGTTTGTTTTACAGAAATTAAAGATGGTTACTTGTCTTCATTGTTAAGTAATTCACAACGTCATCACATTAGCTCATGGGAAATGGTGGAAGCCGGTTGTACCTGCCTTCCCGCTGGCTCCCCGCACCCTGATGGGACGCCCCGAATCGCCGAGGATGAGCTGTGTCCAAGCGCAGTTCACCCAAGGAAAGGGGGTCCCAGGGAACACGCGAGGGTACAGCCAGCTGGCTGTGGGCACCCACCATTCACACATCCTTGGGCAGCCATAGGGATGTTAACTCTTCAGTTTCTCGGTGTGCACATTCTCGAAATGCAGAGGCAACTATTTGCAAAGGTTTGTCAGCACAGTGGGTCTCATACACAGGGGGGCTGAGCACTGGCTGGACCCCTGTCCTCTGCTGATTATAAGTAAGAACATTGGGTGGACTTTTCAAAGCCTTTGGTAAAGTCTTCTTTCAAAGCAGGAATAAGGGACTCAAACAAACTTTTTCCTCCAAGGTTCCTAGCAATCTATTACTCTTTGTGCACATTTTATTGTCCAGGCTTTGATTTGCGTATCATTTCACAGACGAACTTAGTGGGTTATTTTGCATGTGCCTAACTAAACAGACGCCGCGTAAGGTGCTGCGTGTAGAACCGCGCGCAGTGTCTGTGAAAATCAGCCAGGCAGTATACCCGTTGGAATCGTGCTCTTAGCAAAAGAACCGAATTTGTCAGCAAAGAGCAAGAGATGAAAGAGGTCAGAGGTCAGGGATGCTGCTAATTTCCTATCCGCTCACAGAAGAGGGAATTAAAGTGAGGCCTTAACATTCTGTTGGGAGGAAAAGGGCTGCAATCACTCAAAGGTGGATATAAGGTCTAATTTTTTAATGTGTAGCACGAAGGTGTTTTCTAGGCGCTTAATGTCAGCAAGTTCTTGCCACACCTAATAATGAATCCATGGTGCTGACAGATATGCTAATTCTGACATTACTGCACATAAATGAGCACAGAATTGTGGATTCCAGAGTTCTCTTTAAGTCAGCACCGTTATGATGTGTGTATTGTTCAGAGGTTCCAACTTGATCTTATTATTTCAGGGAGAGGAAGGGAGAGGGAGAGGGCGATAGAAACGTGGATGATGGGAGGGAATCACTGGTCGGCTGCCTCCTGCTCAAGCCCTGCTGGCAATCGAGCCCACAACCTGGGGCATGTGCCCTGACCAAGGAATCGAACTGTGACCTCCTGGTTTATAGGTCGATGCTCAACCACTGAGCCACACCAGCCAGGCTCAGGGGCAATTTTTGTCTGAGCCCAACACTGTGTCTGCCATGTGATGGACGCTCGACGAATGCTGGCTTCATAAATGTTGGTTGTGAATATACTAGAGACATATACATTCAAACACATGTGTGCTTGCTCCCAGCATGCTATCAGAACGTCGTCCAGGTCTAATGGAGTAAAAAGTCACACGTATCAAGAGAATTAATGTGGAGCGGAGATTTATGCCCCTGCCCTTGGCCGCCACGGGGTCCACTCCAGGACGAGGCGAGCGGGGCGTTGACGAAGTTCTGTGTGCGTCAACACAAACTGTAGCGGGCCTGGCTTTGGAGATTTACGCTGCGGGCTTTTCAGATGTTGGCGTAACAGGACAATTCAGAGGTGGATACAGGGGACAAGCAATAGGTTGCGGGGTAAAACCTGTCACTGTAAACACCTCTGGATTCAGAATCGCTTTATAAATTACAGACGGAGCATGTGCGGGGTGTGAAATCTCCTCTGGGGGAACCTCAGAGGCCGGGAGGCGCCCGGTGCTGCTCGATGCTCAGGAGAGCTGCTCGTTCCTGCGAACCCGCATTTACATGGTTGGGAGGTTCCTTTGCTCCTGGAGGGAAATAATGAAATGAGGTGTGTGTTTCTGCGTAACTGCGGTTCAGGAACGCATTTGCATTTGACTGAGACCCGCGCGCTCTATCCCCACGTTGGCAGATTTGATAATAAAGACAGAAGCCTTCAGAAGCCATCAACCAAACCGCTTTATCTCTCGTTTAGAATCCTGACGTCTGTAAACCAGCTTACGCTGCAGTAACAAGCAACCCGGCAGCGTTTGTTTGTGTGTTGTTTTTTTTTAAACAAGAGCTCTTGCTCATTTTATTCAATGATGTATATTCAGGAAATGTCAATATAATCTAAGTGGAGACGACACAGACACAAACGAGAAATCAAACAGCATTGGGTGCGTGTTACTGAGTGTTCGCTCCACACATTATTTTGTTCCAACTTCCTTTAGATAGAATGAACATATAGCACGATGCACGTTTAAGGCGCGTAACATACTGATTGGATGCAGGTCTCTATTACAAAATGGTGGCTGTAATAAGATCAGTTCACGGGTTAGAGAGAAGAGCCCAGAAGACAGGGATGGCAGGAAGGAGAGACTGAGAGAGGCCAGGCA
Source organism: Myotis brandtii (assembly GCF_000412655.1). Classification (NCBI taxonomy): domain Eukaryota; kingdom Metazoa; phylum Chordata; class Mammalia; order Chiroptera; family Vespertilionidae; genus Myotis; species Myotis brandtii. Next base: position 568,431 of record NW_005370710.1, read on the forward strand.
GAGGGGCAGGAGGGTGGGGGGTCCAGGTGCCCGGGAGCCCCGGGGGTAGACTGGAGCCCAAGAGAGAGGCCCTGTGGCTGGGCTGGGCATTTTCCTCCTAAGGAAACACAAGAGCTATTGAAGGTTATGGAGAATGAAGCGATGCCCTCAGACGCAGGTAATGAAATATTCATCCTCCCTCCGAGCGCGACACCGCATCCCCCGTCACTCAGGCGTGTGCGCCGGGCAGGTGTGGGCGTCAGGGCGGGGGCCTAAGGGCGGAGCAGCCGCCTGCGGGTTCCTGTCCTTTCCCCAAGAGGCAGGACGGGTTCTGAACTCACAAACTGTTGTTTGTGCCACACAATAGTCAACGGAAACATTTGGAAAAAAAAAAATAAAGAAAAAAAACCCCACCCAAAACCAAAACCACCGTTTACTAATGTTTAAAGTGAGGGTCCAGGAGGGCACCAAGCTCAGCGAAATGAGCCAGAGAAAGACAAGCACCACATGGTCTCACGCATGTGGAATCCAAGGAGCAAGATAAACCGAGGAGCAAAACACATCCCGAGACGGAGAGGCCTGGGGCAGACTGTTCTTGGTGATCTCTTCCCACCCAGCCACCCAGCCCGCCCTCCCTCCAGCATCGGGGGAAGATGAGACGGGACCCCCTCCCCCCATAGCAAGCAGCTGCCAGGAGAGAAAGGGGCTCCCCAGCTGAGAGTCTGGGCCGCCCCCCGAAGGAGGAGGTTTCCTGGGACCTTCAGTTTTGATGTGAGGGACCCCGTGCCTCCCCATAGACCACAGAACTGTCCAGTGAACTCACAGAACTTTGAAAACAATGACTGGCTTCACCGCCGCTTTTTGATGAGGTTTGTCACGGATTTCATCACGGAAATGAACCAATCACAAGCGCTTGGTCGATTTTCACAAAGAAAACACAATTCCCTGAAGGGCTTGCACAGCTACTTGGCATATCGCCGACCCCTCATGGATGCATTCCCATTATTCCCATCTAAGCCCGGCCAGCGTGGCTCAGTGGTTATGCATCGACCTATGAACCAGGAGGTCATGGTTTGATTCCCGGTCAGGGCACATGCCCGGGTTGCGGCTAGATCCCCAGTGTGGGGCGTGCAGGAGGCAGCCAATCCATGATTCTCTCTCATCATGGATGTTTCTCTCTCTCTCTCCCTCTCCCTTCCTCTCTGAAATCAATAAAAGTATATTTTAAAAAATATAGCAAGAACTCAAAGGGCACAAACATGTCTCTGAAGTTGAGTCAGCTTCACTTTAGACTTTCAAGTCTTTGAAATTATAAGCTGCCAAACCAGCCCAGGGAAAGAAAAAGTAGACAGGCGGTCCCTGTCCGCTCCCGTTGCCCCTCCGTGTATCTTACATGTGCGGAGTGGGTCAGAACTTGAACCAAGACCCAAATATAAGATGCCGTGTGGATTTGGGCCTTTGCGGGGGAAAACAGGAAGAAGAAGAGTGAAGTAGGTCCGCAGATACCCATCAACTTGGCGTCAAGAATATAGATGACTTCTTTTCAACCTTGGGAATCTTCATGCATCTCTTAAGTGACTTTTTAATACACTGTGGGCTTGAGTGTTATTTTTATGTCAGGTTATAAATACTGTTGGTTAGAAGGCTATCCATCGGGTGCAATATATTTTTATGGGCTCATGGTTAGCCAGAACAATTTAGAGATGAAAATGTAACCAAAGAGATTTATAATACACGTCGAAGTGCAACGTCATTGTCACAATGAGTATCACAGGTAGTTTTTGTTCTGTTTCTTTTTTAAAAAATATATTTTATTGATTTTTTACAGAGAGGAAGGGAGAAGGATAGAGAGTTAGAAACATCGATGGGAGAGAAACATCGATCAGCTGCCTCCTGCACACTCCCCACTGGGGATGTGCCCGCAACCAAGGTACATGCCCTTGACCGGAATCGAACCTGGGACCTTTCAGTCTGCAGGCCGATGCTCTATCCACTGAGCTAAACCAGTTAGGGCTGTTTTGTTTCTTTTGTTTCACTCACATATGTCCTTCTGGTCACGAAGGAGGAGAAGAAGAAGAACACAGCCTGGGTTTCTGGGGTGTTATAATATTCACAGGTGAGAGAAACTCGCTTGAGAGGTGCTTTTCCCACGGCAACCAGAGAAATGACCATCCCACGAGTCACCCGGAGTAAAATTGTAATTATTGCGTACGCGTCTTCCTGAGAGGCCCGTGGTGCCTCTGAGGACTAAATGTTACATCGACTCCATTCCCTGGATAATGAGGACAGGCCTGCATATTCACTCAAAGCATTTTCCAGAACATTCCTTTGACGTTGCCATTCAGGTCGGTGTCAAAAATGTCACTTTTTACGGTGCATATTGTGCAAGGGCCAAATAAATAACCTTCCTGCTTAAAGCGAGATTGCTTTTCAAACGCAGCATTCATCATGGCGAAGGCTCCAGAGGCTCAAGACGAAACGGCCGGGAATGTGGGACTTGCCCAGTGGGAAGGGCGGGGTCGGGTAGGAAGGCCGGGCTGGGCCGGGCGTGAGGCAGATTTCCCACGGTGACGCGCTGCCCTGTTCGGCGGCGCTTCGGGGTTTCTGTCCGGGCCTGACGTGTGCAGTGAGCTCGACTTCAGAGGTGGGACCCCAGGGACAGACACAGGTCGCTGCAGGTGGTGGTCTGGCCACGTGAGAACAGCAGGAGCAGGTGTGGAAACGATTGAGCTGCAGGATTACCTGCAAGAACTGAGCGGAGCCGTGGGGCCCAGGCTGCAAAACCGAATTCCACGGAGGTACCCGGAGCGCCAGCACCCACCTGCGTGTGAGGCCTGAGACGGGGCGTCTTCGGTTGCGGCAGAAATGGAATTAGGATTGAGGTCCAGCATGTCTGTCCCTGGCAGAGACTTGACCTGGGCCACGGTTGGCGCCAGCCACAGCCTGTCCTCAAGTCCTGCCCCCAAAGTGTTAGCTCCTTCCAGGCGGTAAAACTCCTTAAACGACACGTCTCTTAACGGGGACATTTTAGAATGAAGTGTGGAGGCCGGGACAGAAATCAAACCTGTGAGGTCGCTGAGTGCTAAGTCACTGGGTTCTGAACAGCCACGGCCACGGCCACGGCATGGAGCTCGGGAAGGACGCTCCCCTGGGAGGAGAGCAGCCACGGGAGGAGAAGGATGGGAGAGACCGGAACGAGGAGACGGGGGCTGCAGTAACGGGGCGTTCACGAAGCACACCGTCACTTTCTAAACACTTGGCCCCGCCATCAGGCCCTGGGTGATGCGATGAAGGTGGGAGCTGGTCCTCAGGCTGTGGCATCCCTGAGGTTCCCCACAAGGGACCCCCGTGCAGGCGAGTGGTAGGAGGTGAGGTTGGAAAGAAATACAAGTGTGGAAGTAGCATCTTACTTCCAACTTCTAAAGGGCCCAGGGGTGCTCTAGCCGGTTTGGCTCAGTGGATAGAGCGCCGGCCCACAGACCGGAGGGTCCCGGGTTTGATTCCGATCCAGGGCCTGTACCTGGGTTGCAGGCTCCATCCCAGCCCTGGTCTGGGCAGGTGCAGGAGACAACTAATGGATGTGTCCCTCCCACATCCATGTTTCTCTCGCTCTCCCTCCCCCACCCCTCCCACTCTCTCTACAAATCAGTGGAAAAATATCCTTGGGTAAAGATTAACCAAAAATAAATAAATGAATGAAATAAAGAGGAGGGGCTCTTAGAATAATAAATACAGCCCTAATTGCTTCAGATTAACTGATAGCCAAATGCATTCACAAATATTGACATTATTCAAATCAGCTTCAGCGAACGGAAAGGATGCCGGGTGTTTGTGCCCCTGATGCACGCCAGAGAGGCATGTGTATATTTTTCCAGAATCATGACTTATTCAGTTTATGGCCTAATTATTGGTTGAGAAGATAAGTAAATAACAAATTATCATATGAAAAATATGAGCCTGGGAGTAATTAATGCAATAAAATGGATTGCTTCATCTGGGGTGAACTTGCAAATTCTAGAAAAAAGGGCTTGATTTCTGAAAAAAATATATATATAACAACATCAAAGAAATCTTAAGAATTAAATGAAGAGATAATTAGCCCTGGCCAGTTTGGCTCAGTGCACAGAGCATCGGCCCAAGACCTGAAGGGTCTTGGGTGTGATTCCAGTCAAGGGCATATACCTCCATGGCAGGCTCGATGTGGGAGGCAACCAGTTGATGTGTCTCTTACATCGATGTTTGTCTCTCTGTCTCTCCCCCTCCCTTCCATACTCTCTAAAAATCAAAATCAATGGAAAAATATCCTCAGGTGAGGATTAGAAATAAATAAGTAAATAAATAAAAATTAATTAAGAGATCATTAAAAGGTCTTCAGGATACAGTGTTCAGCTTCAGGAGAGGAACCCAGGGGCTCCAGTACGGTGAGACTCTTGGCTGTGTTTTGCCTGGGGCCTGGGGGGGGGCCCAGGAGGTTGGGAAACAGAGGTAACCAGTCACCTGGACCAGCCTGGCCAGCGCTCTCCTGTGACCTGGTCACCTCCGATAGCTGCAGACGGTCCCGGGCTGCACATGGCCATTCATGAATAACTATCATGGTATCCCACAGCTAAAACACCTGGCCCCCAGCCCTCACCGACGAAGCAGGTTACAGAAACCATCTTTCCAAGACATCTCTCTGTGACTGTGGTATGGACACCCAGCTAGATCAATCCTGTCCCCACATGCAATCCCCACCCATTTATTGCCCGTTCAATAGAGACGTGGGTACCCTCAGCCCGTCTCAGTGACAGCAGCGCTATTACAGATTCAGCAGGGAAACCAGGGCGGTCTTCCAGGAGGTGGCGGTGTACGATCCTGGTACAAAGAATAGACTCCTGCGTTGTGTGAGGTGCCATGAGCACCCGCAGTCGCCCTGAGAGGTGGTGCAGGCCAGGAGGGGAAGGGAAGCCGGGAGGGGAGATTGGATTTGCGGTCACCGTGTGAGCCAGCTTCCCAGTGCGAACCTCATCACCAGCTCCCGCCTGCTCCTCACGTCCACACCACAGGAATTACATCCACAAGACGTGATGACTAAGCGAAGGCGTGGGTGGCTGGGGCGGGAAGGGTGCGGCTGAACGGCTCCCGAATATCTGACTCATCTGATTAAGGAAAAAGCGATGCCAATAAACAAGAACAGGGGAGGAACGGTCCCTCCATCCCCAGTAAAACTGCCTCTTAGGAAGAAGTAAACGCTTAAAAATGCGTGGAGGAGGATGTGCCTGAGATATTTACATATTTGCTTGATAGAGGTTTGAATGAAGAAAAGTGGGAAGATTTGCTTAAAACCGGGTATCAGGGTGAAACCAACTCCAAACTCAAGAGAGCCAGACCTCGGGGTGAATCCTGTGGCCTCCGGGCAGGACACGATGTCGGTGGGCGGCTTGCACACCGTCTCTCAGCTCAGGGTCCACAGGCCCTGGACCCCTAATCACCCAGGTTCCCACCATTGTTCCGTTCACACCCTCCTGGGTTACTCTCCTGTCTCAGGGTGATGGGGAGTGGACAGGGGGTCACCCAGTAACGTGACCCCCAAGAGGACGGGTGTTTATTTCTCTCCCAACCCGCCCCCTCCCCCCCAAGCTCCCATGGCTTTCCTCGGTTCAAGCCCCGGCCGCCGGGACTCCCATACGGTGACGTCTCTGCAGTTCAGGGTTTGATGGCAATGGTGTCGCATCTCTCAGAGACACTGAGAGGGAAGCTGAGCTGTGTCAGTGTTTCCTGCCGGCCAGCGACCTGCGGTTGGTGAGATGGCTGTTCTCCATCCTCCATGGAAAGTACCATTCCCTCTCTCCTTTCCCTTCTGTTTACAAACACGGTCTGTGATCCATGCATCCACGAAGGGAGAGCGACGAGCCGCTCACACGGGAAGGGTCCGGTCACTGACCCAGCCCACAGCTTTCCACCCCATAGGGAAGGAGTTTGAAGAGCAGCCCCTGGTGGGGAATGAAACAGGGGGGAGGGGTTGGAAAGTGTCGCAGGCTCGTGCAGGTTCCCTCTGCCCAACAGTGTGACATGGATCTCCAAGCCAAACCACCGGGAAAGTGAGGATTCCAGTCCCTCCTACGTCAGTAGATGGAGATTGTAATAAGACTGTTAGTTACTCATTTGTCAATGGTCTGATTTTAGCCCTTAGAACATTAATGTCTAGGTGCAGTGGAGAAAGAGGAAGGGTAACATTAGAAAACTGTGTGAGTGTCTGTGTGTGTGCATGTGTGTGTATGTGTATGCATGTGTGTCTGCATTTCTGTATGTGTCTGTGCATGTGTCTGTGTGTGTGTGTGTCTATCTGTATGTGTGTGTGATAGGAAATTGTTAAAGCCAAGGACAATGTCCTCTTGGCCAAGCTCAACTCTTAGAATCCTTTCAACTTAACAACTGTGTGATCACAATATTCACTAATACATATTCCAATATTGGCATATGCAATACACATTCTGATATTGGCATATCTAATACATACTCAGATACTGGCATATCTAATACGTATTCAGATATTGGCATATCTGATACATATTCAGATACTGGCATATCTAATACATACTCAGATACTAGCATATCTAATATGTATTCAGATATTGGCATATCTAATACATATTCAGATATGGGCATACCTAATACATACTCAGATACGGGCATATCTAATACATATTCAGATACTGGCATATCTAATACATACTCAGATACTGGCATATCTTATACGTATTCAGATACTGGCATATCCAATACATATTCCGATATTGGCATATCCAATACATATTCTGATATTGGCATATCTAATACATATTCAGATACTGGCATATCTAATACATACTCAGATATAAGCTCTGAGAAATGGTTAGGCTAAGCTGTCTTAGCACCAGGCTCTGAGATACGTTGAAAACGGTTGTCAGTTGAATATGGTGCATTGAAAAAATGTTCAGCTTGTAGCAAAAGGTCAAAAGCCATCAACCAGCCATAAGGAGAATTGCGAATGTGCGTAAACACATGAACTTCAAGTGTTACAAAGCATGGCTTCCCCTGCTTTTCCTACCTTTTCTTCACGTATATGTGTCCCTTTCTCCATCTTACTTCCCTGCAGAATATGTTTTCAGTTAAGTTTTTTGAGCTGTAATTCACATATAATAAATAGACGCATTTTAAGTTCAATGAGTATGAAAACTGTATATGCCCGATGTAACTACCCACTGCCATCCACATATAGACTAGTTCTATCTCCGACAAAAGTTCTTTCATGCTTTTCTAGAATCAATCCGACCACTTCTCTGACCCACAGCCTCTGATCTGATTTTGATTCCTGCAAATTATTTTTCTTCCTGACTCTAGAAATGTGTCTAAGTAGAATCGCACTCTGTCATGATTGACATTCTGCTCAGGATAATACTTTGAGATTCATTCTGTAGTGACAAGTATCACTAGCTTTGTTCCTTTTTTTGCCAAGTTGTATTCCATCACATGGACATACTACCATTTGTTTTCCTCTTTGCCTGCTGATAAACATGTGGGTTGCTTCTAGTTTGGAACTGATGTGAAAAATATTGTTACTAACCCTGGTGGGCAATTATTTAGGAAGAGATATGTTTTTATTTGCCTTTAGTAATACCTGAGAGTGGAACTAAAGAGCTATATGTATGTTTAACTTAATGAACTTTTCCCAGCTATATATATCCCAAAGTAGTTGTGGCGTTGTGTATTTCTGCCAGCAATATCTGAGAGTTCCCACTGCTGCTCAAAGGATCATTGGAGTGTTGATAGGATTTGCTTTGAACTTGTAGATTGCCTTGCGCAGGTGACAATGACAACTTACCAATATTAAGTCTTCCGATCCATGAACATGGGCTGTTTTTCATTTATTTAGGTCTGCTTTAATTTGTTTTAGCAATGTGTTGTAGTTCTCAATGCCCACAACTTTCTCCTCTTTCGTAAATTTATTCCTAGGTATTTTCCTCTGGATAAATGGAATCGTTTCCTATGCATGCTGTTTAAATGGAATTGTTTTATTCATTTGCTTTTCAGATCATTGATTGTTGGTGCATAGGAACACAACTCATTTTGTGTATTGATCTTATACCCTGTAACTTTGTTGAATTAATTTCTTAGCTCTAGTTGCTTAGTTTTGAGGATTCTACATATAGGATCATACCATCTGCAAACAGAGACTTTTTTTTCCTTCTCAACTTGGATATTGTTTAATTTGTTTTCTTGCCTAATTGCTTTGGTTAGGCCTTCCAGTACAATATTGAATGGCGATGGTGAAAAGGGGCATCAGTGTTGCGATTCTGAGCCTAAGGTGGAAGATTTCAGCATTTCCCTATTGAGTATGATGTTAGCGGTAGGTTTCTCTTAAGTACTCTTATCATTTTGAGGAAATTCCTTTTCTAATAAGTGTTTTATAATAAAAGAGTGTTGAATTTTTGTCAGAAATCCCTTTTTATGCAGCAATTAAGATAACCATGGGATGTTTTTCCTTCTTTCTTAATGTGGTGTATTTCAGTGGCTGATTATCTTATGTTGAACCATCCTTGCATTGTCAGGATAGATCTCAGTTGATCATGATGTATAAGCCTTTTAATGAGCTGTTGGGCCAGTGGTGATTTTGCCTCCTCAATGGACATTCAAAAAAGCCCAGATATTATTAATGGTCACAACTGGAGGAGGAAGGCAGTGGCATAGGTGTGTGGAGGCCAGGATGTTGCTGGATAGTCTATGATGGACAGGACAGGGCCCCTCCCCCCACAACCAAGGACTGGCCATCCCAAGGAGTCCACATGGCTCAGGCTGAGAAACTCCAAATGACACCAAGCCTCCTTCCATTCCCCTGCGTAGGCCACCCTTCTCTCTCTAATGTGGCACCTGGGCTCTCCCCCCTCAGCCTCCTCATAGCACCCTACCCTCTCCCACCCCTTCCTTTCATGCTCCAGCCATACTGACCTCACTTAGTGTCTTTTAGGACAAGTTATGTTTTGCTTTCACCCTCCACACGTGTGCTCCCCTCTGATCAGGGCGTCCTTACAGGGAGCCTCCCTCACTCCTAACCCGGTCTCTAGGTTTAACCTCTACTTTTTCTTTGGTTCTGTTACTGCTTTTAGAAAGGCGTTCTGATTCTGCTTAGACTAGGAGAGGCACTTTCTTAGTATTTCCCTCCAATGTCAGCACTGGTTCTATCATAGCCTGTCTCGGAATTTATTAAAATCACAGGTTCATTTCTATAAGGTCTTGAAGATGATACCCAATCCTTCCTGTTTGCTCATTGTTATATCTTCAAAACTTGGGTCTTGGCCATTTCTGCAATATATATGCATAAGAATAAATGAATGACTCAAGAATAGATGAATGACTCAACCTAAATGTCCCTTTCTTCATCTACAACCTTCAGGAAATGTAGTTGTTAAAAAATGTACGTTAATGCTTTGTAGGGGTCCTCCTCAGATATGTCTGCGGAACAGAAAGAACAAATTAAGATATTTTCATTTCCGTTATCCAAATCTTTACTCATCTGCCTCACTCACAACTGAACTATCAATATATCTGGGTTTTTTTTTAAAGTATCAAATAATTGATCCAGTATTTGTGCAAAGTCTGAGACACAGACCCCGGGTTGTAGAGCGCTAATTTATAGATTGGCTCTTGAATAAGTTATCAGGGCCGCAAGCAAGATTTGAGAGTGGAACCTGGGGCAGAGGAAAGCAGCTCAACTCAGGCCTTTAAGTCGCCAGGCTTGGAGCGGGATTTTCCAGGACTTTCTGGGTTTCTCAGGCAGCGTCCAATTTCCGGAGAAAGAAACAGTGAAATGCCAGGGGCGCTGTGAGCGCCGGGCAGGTTCAAGCCAGGTCAGCACGAAAATGACTGCTAAGCAGCCGCCAGCTTGTAAAATGATAGAGGAACTCATTCTTCCTTATTGCCCTTTACAAATATTAGCAAATAAGTCACAGTGTCAGCAGGTGCTGGAGCCGCGGCGCTGCCTGGGACCAGAAGTGTTTAAGTGAGAGCTGGCTGCGATGCGGATTTCTGTAAATCAAAGCCCACTCTTCCATGTAATCTGACCCGAGGACGGGTGCTCCACCCGAAGGGCTAGCTGACCAGATCCCAGGCTCTGAGGCAGTGTCATCCCGGGAGAGAAGATGTAAGACAAGAGGCAGGCCACGTGGGCATGGCGAGCCACGCGTGTTCTGCATCGGGGGGATTGTAGATTTCGGTGTGTTCGATCTTATGTTTCCTAGCATTTTTCAAATCCCAGCATATACCTGACCACCCAGGGCACTGCAAAACCCCTGGAATCGCAGGAGTCCCGTAAGGCCGACCTGTCTGCGAAGCCAGGGTCCTGTTCCTCAGAGTATTCTCTCTCCCATGCTTGTCTAAGTATTTAAATCCATGACTGTTAGGGAACGTTGCAGATTTCATTCGCTTCCTTCGCTGGTAGGCGTTCAGATTGTGGAGAAAGCTAGGTCAGTACTGGGCCATAGGAAAACAGGTTTGTCCCTGTACACAAATGGGCGTCAGTTATGGATGCTGGCTGGGGTGGACCCGGACTCCTTCCCCGCTTCCGTCTTATCAGGTAGCGGGAGGGTTTCCCGGAGGGACGACCTGCCCTCACCGTTGACCTCAAGTACAGCGGTGACTCCTCACCTCCTTACAGTCAGGTCACTGCCCCGTGACCACCGCTCCGTTTATCTCCTCCTTCATGCTAATCGCCGTCTTTATTCCTCGCCACTCTGCCTGCTGTCCTGTGTCTCTGGCACCAGCACCTCCGGACACCAGCTCCCGGGGCAGGGACCAGTGTGCCCTGTCAAGGCCCTGTCCCGGACACACAGAGCTCTGAGGAGGAGCCGCCAACCCATCCTGGTTAAAGGCAGTGCTTTCTGTCGGCGGCAGGCACCACATTTCACTGGGTCAAGCCAGAGAGAGGAGAGGGGTTTTTACTACAATTGCATCATCTTGACATTTAGATGTTCCCCCCCTGTCTCTTCACCTGCCTCCTCCTCCCAGCACCACGTGGGAAGGACAGAGGGACAGTCATCTGGAGGCAGCAGCTGTCCCATGGGTCCTGAACCCGCTCATCCCCTCACCATCTGACCCGTCACCCCCGCATCACTGGTGCCTCAACCACCCTAAACTATGTGTGTACAATTATATACATGGTGTATATATAATCGGATACATGGTGTATATGTAGTTATACACCTGGCATACAGATATAACTTAGGATTTCTACACAGTATATATACACTATATAACATATAATCCTATTATATGTTATATATAACAGATATATAAATTTAGGATTATGTAATCAAACATATGGAATATATATACTAAATAGTTTCAGTTATACATACTTATGCAAATGTGCAATTCTATATGTACCTAGAATATAAACTGTATAATGTACATACTTTTCATCTACTTGTACAGCTTTAGAAAAGCGTTTGTTTATTTGCAAGTAAAATAGAAAAGTTAAAAATGCCCATTTTCCTCTGCTAAGGAATATGAAGACGTGGTTGTTTAAAAGACACCCTAAGCACAGTTGGTGATAAGTAGACAACAACCACGAGAAAGGGAAATTCATTTCTTTGACTGTTACGACTTGATATCAACGTTCCTACTATATGCGAACAGCACTGCTCTGGAAGGCTGCGAGGAGACACATTTCATAAGATTGGTACTTGTGCATTGTAAGCCAAATCCATTTTCAATTACATAAATTGTCTGAGTTCTCAGCTTTATAAGTCAGATGTTTGTGTACTGGTATGTACTGTCGGCAATATATGTACACGCATGGGCCTCTCTAACTGACTCTATTTTATTCCCCTGTAATCGCGAGATTCAATCAGGGTCATGGCTAAGTAACCCTAAGCAATCACCCGATTCAGCGACACAAGCAGAGGACGTCTGTGGGCCCATAAACCAGCTTCATGCCTTGTAAACAGAAATAATAGGTTGATTGAATTTTTCTAACCGTAATCTGGTACTTTGATATCGCATGTTCTCAGTATTAAATATATTCTGTTGATTGAATTCCTGTCCAGTGGGAACAGACAATCTAACATATAACTAGAGGGTCTTTTCTATTCTTCCAGAATTTTTAGGACCTTTCATTAGGCTAAAGTGGTGGTTGAAGTGATATTCTCAGCATGTGACACTTCGGTATCCGATACAGCTATTCAATGCTGTGTGGGTGTGTGGATACATGAAACATAGATTGTTCCAGAAAAACACCTATGAGAGGTAGAGGGCAAAGGCCTGACTTTAAAATCGAGTGAGCACACCCTACAGGGCCCAGAGATACAAAGTTTGGCGGCCGGGAATGGCTGCCTACAAGAAATGTCCCCACCAGATTGACATCATCGGCCTCCCCTAGCTACTGCCAGCTCCTCCCTTGAGTGACTGTTTATAGGTGGATGACAGACCCACAGCCCAATCGGCATCCATACCACATCCTTTTGAAATTGCTTCTCTCTCTTTCAGATCACACTACAATTCTTCAGACCCCAGCCTTCTACCTCACATACGCACTAGAAATGTGTTCTGACATTTTATAACATGATGCTTACATTATTGCACGAATTCCCCCATGATGGCATCTGAGGTGACCAGGATGGCAGGTGAGGCCACCCCGTGCTCCTCCCTTAACTGGGGGACACCTCGGGGGGTTCCCAGTCATCAGCTCAATGGTTGAGCGTCCACCTGTCAACCAGGAGGTCACAGTTCAATTCCCAGGCAGGGCAATGTGTAATGTGTCCTCTGGAGAATTTGCAGGTCATCTTGTCCAACGACCTCCCACACCACAATGTATCAGAGAAATGCATCCAAACAAGCCCAATGCGTGCCCGGAATCACACAGAAAATCAGAGACAGTACCCAGGCCAACAGCTCAGGTGTGTAGATAAAGGCTAGTCTCAGAGAGGCCTCAGGGGACAAGAGTACAGGGTTTAGAAGAGAGGATGTTAGTGTTGGTTTCAGGGAGATGAAGTCGCTACCTCCACACCCAATTCCGTCTTCTTCTGCATGTCGACAGCCTCCCATGGGTACACACACCAGAGAGCACCGTGCGTGTGGTACCTGCTTGTTTCTGACATTTTTGGGCCAATCAATGACAACATCAGAACTTCTCATTTTCCCTTGAGCAACCCAAATGTATTCAAATGGTAAACAGCAAGATAGGGGGCTTTTGCTGTTTTAAGCTTTCTGAGTACCATTAAGTTCTATAAAGCTAATCTGCGTAGGTAGTTTTTTTCATTTCTGATCTCGTCTAACACTTATTTCAATATTGGAACAACCAGAGAGATACCGCCTTTTATTTGCATGGTTTTCCTTTTAGTGTTTATGTAAATGGGAGGAAAACCAATTCCAGGAGGGACATTAGAATAGTCATGGCACTAGTGCTACTCTTGGGAACCACTAGGAAAAAAATGGATTCGTGTAAAAAGGGAAGTTATAGAACATCATCTACCTTGAGAGATGAGCTGTGTGCTCTTTTTTATTTTTTAAAGAAAATACATTTTTGTTGATTTCAGAGAGGAAGGGGGAGGGAAGGAGAAATAGAAACATCAATGATGAGAGAGAATCATTGACCAGCTGCCTCCTGCACACCCCCATTGGGGATCGAGCCCACCACCTGGGCATGTGCCCTGACCTGGAATTAAACCATGACCTCCTGGTTCATAGGTCGACACTCAACCACTGAATCACACCAGCCAGATAGTAGTCATTGATTTAAAGTCCCAGTTCATGCTTTTGAAATCTACTTACACCGGGCAATATTCATTTGCATAAAAATAAATGTTGTTTTCTTCCTTGACCTTGTTACCATTCCTGACATTACATAATAAACCCGTTTGATTACATGCGCACGTCCACATACAGGTAGAGGCGTGTTTCCCGAACATGGAGTTGGACCATGGACTGAAAGGCCAAGGCTAATATTTTGTGCAACTTTTCTGGTCAAAGTCCCATCCCCTCTATCTTCCCTTCACTTACCGAAAAAGTCAATTGCACAACAAGAAGATTGGTTAGTAGCAATAATCTCGGTATTCCAGGAATAAAAATCTTTGCTGAGGTCCTATCTTTAGGGAAGGCACTGATGGTATTTCAAGGCTAATGCGTAACCCTCTAACAGACACAGGGGTTTAATAATTGAGACGGAGCTGTCCTCCAGCTCCGCCCATCTCACACCCCCACACTCATCCAAGATTCCCCCTACGACCCCGATAACTGATACTAATACCATGGAATCCTGTCCACCTCTGGGTGATTCCTGACCTGGGAAATGCGCCTCTCTCCATGTGGGACAACCTAGATTTGCCTGAGAGTTTCATGCTCCCGGAAGCGACTCTCAGCCAACAATGGATGGAGAACGGGTAAACGGAACCCCATCTTCAGCTGGGAAAAGCGAACATTGTTTGGTACCCAGTTCTCCCCATGGAGACTGAGGCCCGCGGGACCACACTGACACCTGGCCTGAGAGCAAACCTTTCCTGGCTTCCTTCTCCCTCTGAGTAAGCCCCTTCCCTCCCAGGGTGGCAGGGAATCACCTCCCAAGGAAACTCCTTGCTTTCAAGTCCTTGACTCACAGTCTACTTTGAGGGCCACTCAGAACAAGGAAATAGCATGTGATCCATAGGGAAGTCCACCTGTGTGAAAAGATGCACCTTAGACAGGTGAGCCTCTGCCCCCGGGCCCACAGGCACCATCCGTCTCTCTCTCAGCTGGTTTATAGCAGCTGCTACACATGGGCTCAGCTGAGAGTTGGGGGCAGTGAGTCCTTTCTCAGTGAAGATGGGACTTACTACGTTATTTTGTCTGCAGAGAGTCTTTGAATGTAAACAATAGAATTGAAATCATAGGATATAAAGAACAGTAGTTGAGCATTGACCCATGAACCAGGAGGTCATGGTTGGATTCCTGGTCATGGCACATGCCCAGGTTGCAGGCTTGATCCCCAGTAGGGGGTGTGCATTAGGCAGCTGATCAATGATTCTCTCTCATCATTGATGTTGCTGTCTCTCACTCCCTCTCTCCTTCTCCCTTCCTCTCTGAAATATATATAGTTATAACAGCAAAGGAACTGAGAACTCTTTCTTTTTCTCACCTGGGAGGTGGACCCATTAAGGGGGAGGCAGACCCTGGGGGTGTTCCCAAAAGCTAATTTCTGCTAAGACCTGCTCAGCCATCTCCCTTGTGATGGAAGTTCCTGTCACTCCAGGAGGTGCTGTCTTGGGTCCTCCCTGTAAATGGCATGTTGGCAGGGGAGATGGGACAGCATGACACCTGTCCTAGGAATTCAGCATTTGAGCTCAGAAGTAGTCCCGCCCAGTCTGATGGTCACATCTCCCGCCCAGTCCCGCCCTGGAATGCAGAGCAGGAGGGAGTGGTGGGTGGGCTTCCAGGGGAACCATTCTGCCCTCACAGTCTGCCTGAGGCTGCGGGGGGCTGTTCTCCCCGAGTTCATGGGAGCTTGAGTGCTCAGTGAAGGGAGGGGGGTCCCCGAAGGCAGAAAAGCAAATTCAACCTTTATTTTGACTTGAGTCGTGAGTGAATACAGTGTTCACTGCTCACTAGACTCCAGTGAAGTGCACAAATTTTTGTGCACCGGGCCTCTAGTATAGTTATAACAGCAAAGGAACTGAGAACTCTTTCTTTTTCTCACCTGGGAGGTGGACCCATTAAGGGGGAGGCAGACCCTGGGGGTGTTCCCAAAAGCTAATTTCTGCTAAGACCTGCTCAGCCATCTCCCTTGTGATGGAAGTTCCTGTCACTCCCAGAGGTGCTGTCTTGGGTCCTCCCTGTAAATGGCATGTCGGCAGGGGAGATGGGACAGCATGACACCTGTCCTAGGAATTCAGCATTTGAGCTCAGAAGTAGTCCCGCCCAGTCTGATGGTCACATCTCCCGCCCAGTCCCGCCCTGGAATGCAGAGCAGGAGGGAGTGGTGGGTGGGCTTCCAGGGGAACCATTCTGCCCTCACAGTCTGCCTGAGGCTGCGGGGGGCTGTTCTCCCCGAGTTCATGGGAGCTTGAGTGCTCAGTGAAGGGAGGGGGGTCCCCGAAGGCAGAAAAGCAAATTCAACCTTTATTTTGACTTGAGTCGTGAGTGAATACAGTGTTCACTGCTCACTAGACTCCAGTGAAGCTAACAGGTGAGAATGAATGGGGACCACCTTCTCTGCGTGGTGAGGTAACCGCAGGCTCTTTGCACCCGGGCCTCCGGGGACTGAGCCGTTAGAGGCGGCCATTCATCACACTCTGAGGGGGGAGGTGGGGAATTTCAGTAAATGCTGGATCAAGGCAGTTCAGTCTTCCCAGAACCAATAAAGACGCCCTTTGCCTTCTCTCCCCTCTATTACAAGTAATTGCTATGCATCGCGCAATGATGTCTTGGAAGTAGTCACAGAGCGTCGGCGTCCGGGAGGATGGAACGTTCGAAGGAAGAACGTAGCCATCCGTCATTGGCATTCATGGGAAAACCCGCATTCGATGTTTGAAAGGCAGGTCCCCAGGAGGCAATAGAGAGATCAGGAACAATATTGGGCAGAGAGCCCTTCTTACAATTATTCCTGTTTCTGGGTGGCTTTGTCACAACCCCCTGAAATGATGAAGCGGTCACCCATAAGTAGCAGCCGACAGCCCATCCACTGGGTGAAGTCATGCCATTCCTGTGCCCTCATTATTTTTTCTCTTCCTCCTTTTTATTTGTATTGTTTTCGAGACCCAAGCCCCTCAAGGGCAGAGGAATCCCCAGGATTCTGCAGCCACAGGGTTGACAGGCGACCTTGGTCCTCCCAGGTGCCTCCTACTCGGTGAGGGCAGGGCTGCCGGTGGGAGCTTGCACCCGGGACAGGCTGATGGGAGAGAAGGCGAAGGGCCCATGGTCCCGGGGCCGGGGCCGTGCACTCAGCCGAAGGGTCTGGGGTCGTAGGCACACGTCCCCCTGACGCCTCGCATAACCCCGAGCAGCAGGTGCGAGCTTTCCTGCTGTGATGATCATGAAACGGGGTGCAGAGGCTATGTGACGTCCTCTGAGGTCACGACGCTGTGAAGTGGGTTCTGAGAGAGACACCGGACTGTCTGGGTTCGGAGCCGCCCTCGGCGCTGGCTGAACCCTGCCCCGAGTTGACAGGCTCCGGGCGGACATGCAGCTGGAATGTGCTGCCCTGAAATGCCCACCTTTGACCCAGGTCCGCTCTCCCGAGACACAAACAATAAGTCCAATCCTTCTTCCGGGAGAGCCTTTAACAGCTCCCTCTCCGGGAGCCCTCCCCTCCGCGGGCCAAACACACTCATCTCTGCCCACTGACCCCGGCCGCCAGCCACTCCATCATCCTCGCCCTGCGCCCTGGACGGGGCTCCAGTTTGTGAAAATCCCCCTTTAAACCAGGCTACTCAGGGGAGAATAAACCCTACGTGTCTGCACGGGGCAGGGGGAGGCAGGAATAGCGCCTCCCCTGCCTGGCCACGGACTTGTGTTCCTATAACCCAGGTCAGACCACATTATTGGCGACTACGGAAAAGACAAACCAATACTGACCTGGCCTAACATCACCTGGGGGTTTCATCTTTTTTTGTTTGGTTTGGTTTTAACTTGAATTGATATGAAATCATTTTCCCCGGATCCACTCCTATTCTGAATAATTTAAGGAGATCACTATTGTCAAGCGAAGTACCACACAATACATAGTTTTATTAAACACCATGTTATTAGATTTAGGTACTGTTTTGGCCTGGACTGAGTTTTTTTTATTTGGCTTCGCTTTAATTTGACAAATGTAGCAAAGCAGGAGGAATTCCCCAGTCCACTTTTTATTTGGCGGATAAAGAAATAAAGTTTTTTTTTTTCCCTCTGTGGCTCGAATACTCCCCAGATAAGTCTGTTTATCCTTCCCCCAAAACAAAACAAAATAATGTTTTCTATGCATGCTTGTTTTGATAGGCTCATTCTGTAACTCTTCTTATGTTATTTGTGCGTGTTCCTTTGTTGTTGTTGAAATGTATGGAGAAGCCAAAATAGTGAAGAGAAAACTAGTCTGCCCCTGTTGTCTAACATATATGTTTGGCATCTCTGCATCCACTCATTCTTTTTTTAAAATATATTTGTATTAATTTCAGAGAGGGAGAAAAAGGGAGAGAGAGATAGAAACATCAATAATGAGAGAGAATCATTGATCAGCTGCCTCCTGCATGCCCTCTACTGGGGATCGAGCCCACAACCCGGGCATGTGCCCTTGACCGGGATTCAAACTGTAACCCCCTGGTTCATAGATTGATGCTCAACCACTGAGCCACACTGCCCGGGCCAGAGTGTAAGATTTCTGATGACTACAGCTTGGTGGCTCTGCTAAAAAAAATGTAGGAATGACTCTAACTTTTTCAATAACAAATATATTTGCATTTGCTTCGTGTTGTTAACAACTTAGCGTGTAACCACGCCTCCTCCTCCAGGAAGCAGAGCTGCATCTGTGATTGCATTGAGCTGCTGCCTCCTGTCTGGCTGCTCATCCATCCTCTACCTGGACAGCCTGTTTGGAGAGCTGGCCAAACAGGTCCCCTACGCGAGAGCATTATATCCTGAACACACAGAGGCGATGGCGCGATTCATCTCGCCACTGCGCCTGACTCCATGGTGGTTGGCGTTTCCAAGTCTAGCGCCGGCTTTTTCAGATCATACATATTTCATTTTTAAATTTGTTATTGATTTACTTTGATAGTAAATAACGCCGTGAATGCTGAGGTGGGGAATCTGTTGTAAAAATTATGACGAGTCTCCTGCTCTGTCTGGCCCTGGGTTGTTGTTTTTTGTTGTTGTTTGTTTTGTTTTTATCTGATGGGTATGGAACAGTGGGGCTACCTGGAGAAAATGGATTTGGAATTTTTAATTTATCTGATGTAGTTAATTAGCTGGTCAATTAGAAATAAAAGGGCCATTAGTACTGAGCACATTTGTTCTGATGATGAACACGCCGTCGGAGAACAGGTCTGGATCCCGCGATGAGATTCTTCCACGTCCGACCGGAGGGGCTCCGAGTAGAGGAAGAAGGAAGGCCGTCACGGGTGATGCGCCTGCAGCGTGGTTTCCTCTTGTGCTAACGCAGCACAAGCAAGACAGGAGGGCGAGGAATGGCCGGGCTCTTTCGTACTCTCCCTCCAGCGGCCCTTCTCTCGCTCTGTATCACCAAAGCCATTTCGTGGCCGTTCCTTTTTCCTACATCCAAGGTGAGACCATCATTTCAGAGAGCAGAAGGGGCACGACACAGGTGTGGTTAGGAGTGTGCTTGGGGGTTTCCATCAGGAACTAAATGTGTTAATGAGCACAGCCCCCCATCGCCACACGGCTGTCACAGGCACACACCTACGGATGGTGAAGGGCCTCAGGTGGGACGACTCGGATACGAACAGCTTCCCTGGCCCCCTTGTCACTCAGTGTGCAGGGCTTGGTCTCCCTCGCGTTCACCATTCACCGTGGAGATGTGGTTGGTGAGCACCTGCTAGGACTCTTGTGCTCCTTTCCAAGGTTGGATTCAGAGCTACCCATGCCACCTACCGGCCCCACGCTCCCCATGCCAAGAGGATGGGAAACTCTCCTATAAAAGAAAATAATCAGAGATGCCCTCTCTCTTCTGGTCCCGCCCACCGTGCCCCATGGCTGCTGGGCAGACCACAGTGGATCGTGGCAACCCCTCCTGAGTCCCCCGCTACCTGAGGTCTATCTAGCCAATTTGGGCCCTCCCTCGTTCCCCCTGGCTCCCTGGCCACTGCACCACATGTGCACACCGAGGGGTCCTATGGCCAGGGGGTAACAGGAGCGATGGCTTTCCAGGCCTAAAAAAAGTGCTTTTTCTGACCCAAAGAAAGTATTGGTGTTGTCTGGGTTGAGAAGAACTGGGGTTGGCTATGACCTGTCAGTCAGGGAACCATCTCTGAATTCTCTCTGGTTTGTTCTCATGGAACCAGAGTGTTCTCCTTCCCCAGGCGATTTAAACTTTTAAAAAATGGAACTTTTACAAATGGTGACGGATACATAGATATGAGCTACTTGGGCTCCCTCTACAGAGCGTCGCCACGAGGCTCGTCTCCTGGGCTTTGCCCTCATGATGGACGCTGAGAAGCAATAAGATGGTCAAGGGCGATATTTGCTATCAACCTATACACTGGGTTGAATCAAGCAGTCTGAGACTATTAGAGCTGGGAGGAATGGAAAGGTCATCTCTAGGTCAAACCCTTCCATTCTCCTAGGAGGGCCTTTTTTTCAGAGACTGCTACTTCCATTCCTCATTTTTTCTTCAATGGATTACCATATACCATATATTTACCCCATATAACTATTTAGCAATGTGTGTGTATATGTGTGTGTGATTGGTTTGCTGTTTTGTTAAATGTCCTTGTCTCTCATAAAATGTGTATGTGTGTGTGATTGGTTTTGCTGTTTTGTTAAATGTCCTTGTCTCTCATAAAATAGCAAGAATGGATATAAATACATACATAGATATATACATAAATATTGAAAAAATTATAAATGAATGACTATATGGAATGTTATTTCATTTAAATGTACGAAGTTAAAATGTTTGGTGTCAAATGAAATGGAAAGGTGATGTAAGATATGAGAGAATTTGTGAACAGATGATATTAACTCAATATAACAGATTGACCTAAATATTGTTTATTTGGCCTTTGATTTTTATTCCTTGTTTAAATCTGAAAGCACTAAACTTAGACACTACAAAAATTTAAAGTTGAGTAGGGTCATTGTTTTTCGGTTTAAGTTGGAGTAATTAGTACTAGAAAGAAATGAAAGGTTATTAAAATTTAAAAATGTATCAAGAAATGATTAAAATATTATTACTTACTAGTTTTACAGTTAAAGTCCACATACTTCCAAAAGTATTTGAAGTCACAGGACAATATTTCCACTAAGTTAAAAGTTACCAAAGGGTTCTATTGTTTGCTATATAATAATTTTATCAAATGTGACCTAGCTGAGTTTATTCTCAGTTTATTCTGTACTTTTTTGAGATTATGAGTTCCATGAGTCTCCTACTAGATTTGTCTTTGGAAGTAAAGGCCAAGCAAACACTTTATCTGGAGTTCATTTATCATTGGAAAGTATAAATGTCAAAATGAATTAGAGGAAATTAGGACGTATTCCCATAGGAAAATATGTCCATATTTGAAATATCACACTTCCAGAAATTGATGCCCTGCACTATATTAATTTCCTTCTAGTGACATTAGGAAAAATAATGTTTCCTAATGAGCATATTATATATCTGTGATGTCTATATATATAAAAGGCTAAGCAACCATCCTACCATCCGACCAGTAGCTATGATGCACAACGCCTACCAGGGGGCAGACACTCAACGCAGGAGCTGCCGAACTGCAGTGACTTGGCAGTGGCGGTTCTTGGGTGACTCACCCTGGAACCAGAGAGGAGGGAGCCCGATTCCAGGGTACATCACCCAAAAACTGCCCTCTCACAATCCAGGACCCCTCGGGGGATATCATGCCTACCAGGGGGCAGACACTCAATGCAGGAGCTGCCGAACTGCAGTGACTTGGCAGTGGCGGTTCTTGGGTGACTCACCCTGGAACCAGAGAGGAGGGAGCCCGATTCCAGGGTGCATCACCCAAAAACTGCCCCCTCGAAATCCAGGACCCCTCGGGGGATATCAGAGAGCCGGTTTCGGCCCGATCCCCGCAGGCCAGGCCGAGGGACCCCACCTGCTGGAGGGACCCCGCTCACTCTGCAGACACCCTTTGAGCAGTAGCACTGCCCCAGGTGTGGCCGGCCGGGGAGGGACTGTGGGAGGTTGGCTCCAGAGCATTTCTGGCCCGTCTCACCCAGTCCAACCCACCAGTCACCTTCTAATTAATATCCTTTCAATGTGCATGAATCCGTGCACTAGGGCATTAGTATTACATAATGCTCTAATATAATGAATTATGTATTAGGAAAAGTGATTATTTCTTTATTTTTCATAAATTAAAGGGATATTTTTATTTTCTTTTTGTTTATTAAATTTATTGGGGTGACATTGGTTAATAGGTTTACACATTCTCAACAACATTGATAAAAACACTATTGATGTTGTTTTCATTTATGTTGATAGAAATATTAAAAACCCAAGAAATGTATAAAATCACTGTATGTGTGTGTGTGTGTGTGTGTGTGTGTGTA
>NW_005370710.1:590835-627009 GCF_000412655.1 Myotis brandtii
AATATTTTATCTCATTTCTAATGGTGTAAAATCAAAAATAAAAACCAAAAAGCAGAATTGCAGTAGTTGCTTGATTATGTTTTTAATTTTCTTTAACATTTCCAAAACACTAGACTTAAAATTATACTAACAAAAGTTTTAATCCACATGGAATACATTCAATATAAATATAACTTCATTCCAATTCATTAACTGCTACAGCAAATTTGATGGCAAATGAAATGTTTATCTGAGGTGTGAACCAAAATTATGATACTTTGCCAAATATGCACATATGTAAAACATAGAACTTTAGTTGCTTTATTTTGGGTGATGACACTTTAATGTTACCTAAAAATGCAACAATTAATGTATATTTTAAAATATGCCTGCTGGTATGTTTGTCATTTCATGACAGTTTTGTTTCTTCCAGACTCTAGAGATTCTGACTGGAAAGCAGGCCTTCTTTCCTGCTGAGTTTATGGGAAACTTTGCCTTCAGAAAGTGGAAATGAGGTTGCTATGGAAACTGGTAATTCTGCTGCCACTCATCAATGCTTGCGCAGGTAACGTGTTCTATTGTTATAAGTTTTGATTGATAATCTATTGGCGTTGCATTTTTTTTCCTACAAGTGACACAGTTTTCAGATGTGTAATATATTATTTGAATGACTAAGTGATGAAACTGTGAAGTGAATCTCTATGGCTAATCCAGGGAGTTTAATCCTTTAATAATGTATTAAGTGCTATTTTTTAAACAGAACTAAGATTGTTTTAATTATAAATGGTCAAGTATTAAATTTTTATAGAAAAGAATGTGATTAAATAATTTTGTCAGCAATAAGCAAGGAAGACTAGCTCCTTTTTTATTTCCTTTATATTGAATTCTTTCAGAAGTTAAAATTGACATATATATTTCGAATTTGGTGTGGTGAAAAAAAGGTATATTACACAGAGGAAAAAGTGACATAGAATGTTATATCAGAACTAAATTAACTTTTGAAATTTTTCTTTCCATTTCAATGATACATCGATTTGTCCAAGCTAAATATAACAACGTCTGTGTATCAGTTAGCTTTAGCTTTGTAACAAATCACCCCAAATCTGCATGGACGAAAAGAACAAATAACCATGTGTTTAGTTTACAAGTCTGTAAAGTGATGATTTAAAATGGGCTTCCCTGGGCTCTGCGTTTGGCTTTGCTGGGGTGCATTGCACCTGCGGTCAGCGACTGGGTCATCCGGGGCCTGGCTGGTCTAGGACATTCTCAGCTGAGACACCTGTGTTGCCACTGCCCTGGTCCCAGCATCCCCAGCCTCGTGAGTCTACGCTCTTTCACACGGTACGTGCGCGGGGTCCCGACAGAAATCAGCCCTGGGCAAGGTCTCCTGCTGTCGAGCCTTGTGGCTGAGACAGTGTCTTCTTCCGGTGAAAGTCACAGGGCCAGTCCGGCTTCACGGATAGGGAAGTCGGTCCCATCCCTTGACGGAAACCACAAAGTTACACTGCGGAGGGGGCCTGGGGATAGTCCAGGGAGTGACAGTGTCGGCCTTGGTCAATAGCCAGCCCCAGTCTGTGCCGATCATAGCCTTCTCTTCTCAGTTGTCCTAACCTGTGTGAGTTGTCACAGAGCGTGGACATGGACTGGGTCCTCTGAATGTCAGAACAGCCCTCCTCCTATCAGACCAGCTGGGCCCTGGGCACTTCCCACCGGCTGGGCCCTGGGCGCTGTTGATTTCCAGGTATTCATAACAGGACAGTAATATTTTGGGAGAAACCCAGGAGCAAACAATCACTTACAGGCCAGAAACACAGTAATTGTAAGAGCCATCTATTTAACAGCATTTCCAAGAAATGGAAAGATATACTGATCTTAAAAGCTATGAAAATGCTAAAATATGCAGAAGTCAATCATTGGAATCAGAAAACCTTATAAATAAAGATACTTTCTACCACTGAGAATCCAGTGGCCAGAAGGGCTGCGGTCATATTTATCCAAAGTTATTATGTCACTTGCAACTCTGCGACAAAGAATCAATGTCAAAGAATAATGGCCCTTCTTTTTGTTAATAGATTTAAAAGGAGAGAGTCACCAATTGTCCACGTGTGAATAAGAATTCTGTTCCTACACTCCAGCTTCAGCGTCTGTAAAAATTTCGCGTGTTGCCCTTTAACTGTGTATATTGAATCGGCTTAGTATCTCTAAAAGACCTTTTGTGTTTAATTAAAATATACGACTGTTCTCAGAACACATATCAGATCTGAGACATCCTCCAGTTCTTTTGTTAATTTTTATTTATTCAAACTGAATGCGATTCAACATGTCCTTTTGCTTTATTCTAAATGGAAAAAAAAAATAATCGTCTATCCTTGGTGTATAATTTCCCGGTGAGCGTACAGGTCGGGCCCTTTTTTAAAGCCACAGCTATTTGAATAAGATCTTCTGAGCTGCACGCTGCCCAGAGGTGAAGATACCGGCGACTTACACAAAGCGAATCCCTTTACATCTGTTTGTTGATTTAGAGATTTCCAGGCTGGCTCCCTACTTGCAGTTACTACGTTAGTTTATAAAATTACATTAATTATATTGTCCAATGACAAAGTCCTATTTCTATGCAAATGTATATCTTTGATTTCCCCAAACGTACTTTTTATTCATTCTGAAAAGCCAAGTCTTTCGCTATTGTGCTTTTTCCTTCCTATTTTCCCTACTCTAATCTTCAAAATGTTGACATTTTCAATCTGCCCGCACTCTAATTTACCACTTAAAATTTTACCCCCGACCGCGTCTCCTGTTTTATTTTTGTAAATGAATGTACAACTTCTCTAGCACTTTTACTATAGACACTGGCCTTTGAGCCTTTACTCAGAATCCTAATCATCCAGGCATATGATTCTGGGACATTTTTCAAATTATCAGTGTTTAAAAATCTTATTATTTTATATTGGTATTTTTAGAATATTAGAAGAAAACCAAGGCCCATTTCATTAAGAAGCATTATTGTTAATAATAGACTTTTTAATTAGTTCATGAATGTGTGTGATAGGCTGTCATTGCCCCCCAAAATAGCCAGCTGCTAAACTCTGGGACCTGTGGATTTTACCTTAAACAGCCACACAGAGTAGAAGTATGGGATGAAGCTAGAGACCGTAGGCTGGGTAGGTTGCTCGGGATTTCTGGCTGGGAACCCCACAGAGGGAGGCGGATAGAGGCCGTGTGAATCCAGGGCGGAGAGGGACATGGAGAGGTCGGGCTGCTGACCCTCATGTGGAGGAAGGGACCCTGAGCTGGGAGTGGGGGGGCGGAAGCTAGACGGTGGACCAGGCAGGGGAGCAGGTGCACCTGCCCTGCACCTGGAGGGGGACAGCCCTGAGGAGAACGTGGTTTCCACCTGGGAAACCCCTTTTGGACTTCAGACCAATTAAACTGTGAGAAAATACACGTGTGTTGTTTTAAGCCACCGAGTTGTGGTCATTTTTACAGAAGCCGCAGGAACGAACACACTATGTTTCTTCCTCGCTGGACTACACGTCCAGGACGGGGCATGCTTCCCGGCACAGGGCCGGAACTCGGTAGACACTTGTTGAATGAATGAGTGGATGAATGAATGAGTCTCAGTGTTGTTGGTCTTAGTTGGATTCTCGTCAATGAGAACAAAATCAGTCATAGAAGTTCTTCTGAGGAAGAATGGGTCCCGTCTGTCCTACGCCACTGCCCTGGGTCATGAGGCGATCGTTTTAGAGATGGGACTGTGGTGATATTGAAAAGTTTCGAACGAGGCCCATTTGAATGTAAACTCCATGAGGACAGGAATTTCCTCCTGCAGGATTCTCTGCCATTTCATTAAGAAGCATTATTGTTAATAATAGACTTTTTAATTAGTTCATGAATGTGTGTGATAGGCTGTCATTGCCCCCCAAAATAGCCAGCTGCTAAACTCTGGGACCTGTGGATTTTACCTTAAACAGCCACAGGGAGTAGACGGAGGAGATGAAGCTAGAGACCATGGGCTGGGTAGGTTGCCCGGGATTTCTGGCTGGGAACTCCACAGAGGGAGGCGGATAGAGGCCGGCAGAGGCCGTGTGAATCCAGGGCGGAGAGGGACATGGAGAGGTCGGGCTGCTGACCCTCATGTGGAGGAAGGGACCCTGAGCTGGGAGTGGGGGGGGCGGAAGCTAGACGGTGGACCAGGCAGGGGAGCAGGTGCACCTGCCCTGCACCTGGAGGGGGACAGCCCTGAGGAGAACGTGGTTTCCACCTGGGAAACCCCTTTTGGACTTCAGACCAATTAAACTGTGAGAAAATACACGTGTGTTGTTTTAAGCCTGTGCAGGAGGCAGCTGATCCATACTTCTCTCTCACATTGATGTTTCTCTCTCTCTCCCTCACCCTTCCTCTCTCACTAAGGAAAATCAATATAAACATACTTAAAAGAATAATTGCAACAGAGAAATCCAAGTTGTTGCTTGAGTAGCCAAGTAGGGAGCAGGTGACATCGGCTGTGTTGTCGGCAACCCTCTGTCCCTTTCGCTTCTGGGAAGAATCTTCGATGTGATTGGGGAGCTGCTCTTTCCCGTCAGGCTTTGTGGCTCCCGTGGGTGGGCCGACCTCATGGGTCAGCCAGCTGACATGTGACGCCCCCGCACCACACTGATGAGTTCCAGATGTGTTCTATCTGGGCAAACACCTGGGGACTTGGCTAAAACAAGATGACAAAGAGGCACCCCCATGTGCTGTCCCAGGGAGCGGGAGGCGGTACCCAGGGCCAGCGCGGGGAGGCGGCCTGAAGGGGGAATTCACGCGGGAGCGAGGGGAGGCACCATTTCGGACTCGACCTTGGGGACTTTAAGTGACCCAAGCCCACCGGGTGGCCTGGTCCCCTGGAGGCTAATGCCAGCTGAGATGCTGTCCCTCATGGTGGAAGAATCTGGTCCTCTATAGATCAGAACATTTGTTGATGTAAATTTTGGAAGATGCTGAGGTTGAGTTAAAATAGAAACTGGGATCAGCATCTACTCCCTGCTGGGAATGCGAAACAGAGCAAAAAGGAGTGAAAAAAGGCACAGTTTCCCCCTGGGAGGAAGAAAAAGCATCAGGGGTTTAATGAGGCTCCGATGGGTGATTTTAGCCCCGAGGTTCTGAGCCACCGACAGGCCTTCAGCAGAAGCACACGCAGTGTTAGTAGAACAATGCAGGGACCACGGTGACCAGGGAAGGGAAACTTACAATGCTAAGTCCATTGTTTATTTCTTTTAGGCAATGCATTCATGGGGAGAGTTCATGGAGAGAGACTTTACTCATAAATAAACATGAGCCAGAGTGGCTGGCCCAGGCGTGATGGGTGTGAAGCGGGGGCTGGGAGCGTGTGGGGTCGGATCCTGAGGGTGTTAGAAGGTCCCCCGGGGTGGGGCAGGGGGTAACCCAAGCTTTAATGACGTGGTTAACTGTTCAATTTCCCCTTCGTGGACAAAGGCTCAGAATAGTCCAGATGTTGTTCTTTCTTTACATTTTTGACATTTTATGTAAAATTTGAGGCATTAGAGGCAGATTTCAAGTTCAAATCATTAAAAATGTCAGTTTCTGCCCTAGCCGGTTTGGCTCAGTGGATAGAGCACCAGCCTGTGGACTGAAGGGTCCCGGGTTCCATTCTGGTCAAGGGCACATGCCCGGGTTGTGGGCTCAAACCCCAGTAGGGGGGTGTGCAGGAGGCAGCCGATCAATGA
This sequence comes from Myotis brandtii, assembly GCF_000412655.1. Taxonomy (NCBI): domain Eukaryota; kingdom Metazoa; phylum Chordata; class Mammalia; order Chiroptera; family Vespertilionidae; genus Myotis; species Myotis brandtii. Next base: position 596,538 of record NW_005370710.1, read on the forward strand.
TTCCCTCTCATCATTGATATTTCTATCTCTCTCCCTCTCCCTTCCTCTCTGAAATCAATAAAAATATTTTTTTTTTTTAAATGTGAGTTTCTAAATGTTAACTAAGCACTTGACTAATAAGGTAAAATGATAATCAGCTAAATCACATGCTCTCCATGTTATGGCGTGTGCTATACATGCCATGAGGTGTCTAGGCTCAGAGATGGCAGGAGTTCAAACCCAGGGTCTCATGGATGTGCTGCTGCCTGAGGGCGTCCTGAAGGTCGTTGGCTGGTGTTACAGACTCAGACACAATAAGAGAGCGCGCACATCACTCCTTATCATGGATTTTACTTTGGTGACATTCTGTATTCATAAGAATTCCTGCCTAACACATTCGTTTTTAGCTTTACTATTTTAACAAAACCCTATTGTTTAAATCAGTGGTTCTCAACCTTCCTAATGCCTCGACCCTTTAATACAGTTCCTCATGTTGTGGTGACCCCCAACCATAAAATTATTTTCGTTGCTACTTTATAACTGTAATTTTGCTACTGTTATGAATCATAATGGAAATATCTGATATGCAGGATGTATTTTCATTGTTACAAATTGAATATAATTAAAGCATAGTGATTGATCACAAAAACAATATGTAATTATATATGTGTTTTCCGATGCTCTTAGGCGACCCCTGTGAAAGGGTCGTTCAACCCCCAAAGGGGTCGCGACCCACAGGTTGAGAACCGCTGGTTTAAATGGTAGTTTTTTAAAATATGGGTGTTTTTTTTTGTTTTTTTGGGTCTTTTTTTAGAGAGAGGACAGTTAAGAGGAAAGGGAGGGAGAAATAGAAACGTGGATGAAAGCGAAACACCCATCGACTGCCTCCTGCACGCCCCCTACTGGGGATCGAGCCTGAAACCGGGCCATGTGTCCTGACCAGGAATGGAATGGGTGACCTCTTGGTGCCTGAGTTGATGCTCAACCCCTGAGCCCCACTGGGCTGGCTACATGGCAGTGTTTTGAACAGCCCTCTTGGTCCACGCATTTTTAAGTGGATGATCAGCGTGTTTGTTCTGGCGTGGGCTGAGCAGCTCCCTACGAATCTTGTAAAACTATGGACTGACCATCCCCGGTCAGTCCTGAGGTCCTGGAGATTCAGAATTCGACTCGGCTTTTTCCCAGATAAAACGACTGCTTCAAGGTAGCAGCCGTGGACCCAGCGCATCCTTGGGCGGAGCAGCACCCAGGCCTCCCTGGGCGTTCTGACCGGGCGGGACCTCGTCAGGGCTTCCCGAGACGGCTCCCCCCCCTCCCGTACCCCCCCACCCCCGTGTTGCTTACTCTCCAGACTACACTGAGACTGGAAATCAGAAGAAGTCTTTCCTGAACCATTTGCATGTCACGTCTATTGACAGAAGCACTTTTATTCCTTTCAGAACGTCTCCCAAAGTCATTGATTCTTAAGATGCGAAAGAAGTTGCTTTGGGGGTGTACACTAATCAAGGAAAAAAATAAATAAAGAAAAATGCTTGTCCCCACGGTGACACAGCTTGGGTTTCACAAATGGTCCAGCCGGACAGGGAGCCTGGCACACTCTGCCTCCTCCACCCTCACCGACCGAGGATGGGGAAGCGGGGCGTGGACGGCAGGGCCGCTGGAATGTCCTTCTCTCAAACACAGCCTTGTACCGGGTTGAGCCCCGGAGTAAATGAACTCCCCGAGCGGGAAAGCCACAAGAAGGTGATGGATCACAAGGCCGACCTTGCAGATCGGCGCCCTCATCACGCTGCTCTGCTGAGGACCCCAGGGGCACGTAATGGAGGGCCCCCGGGACGAGCGGGATGAATATTGAACTCGCGCCACGGCCGACCTTGCAGATCGGCGCCCTCATCAAGCCGCTCTGCTGAGGACCCCAGGGGCACGTAACGGAGGGCCCCCCGGGACGAGCGGGATGAATATTGAACTCGCGCCAGGCAGCCGCACTCGGCCGCTGGCCTCCTTCAGATTGATTGTCAGCGTAACAGCGCCTGTGGGCACGCGCACGGGCGGTGCGTTTAAGTCAAGTGACACCCAGGCCTTGTCTAATGGCGAGGGCCCGACTCAGAAATGCTGAGACGCCCCTTTCATGCGCCGCCTCCCCAGGAGGGGGTTCCAGGATGATCAGTGCTTCCTCCAGTCGTTCATCCTGAAACCCTAAATGAAATTGTGTTTCGGGGCGGATAGCATCGTGGGAACCGCGTTCTGCTGTGTCAGCATCGGGAGGCGATGTGTGTGTGTGCAGACGACGTGTCCTTGAGGACGTGGGCTCTTGGGAGCTCACGCTGTAGTTTAGGTTGTATTTTATCTCAAGTTGTATCTGTCCATTCCTTTCCAGCCTCAGGGTTATCAGTCAACTCAACCCCCATTCCCTGCCCCCAAGACTCTTCTAGAAGCTTCCTAGGCGTCCCCTGTTCCGAGACATCCTCTGTGTCCTTCCCAGGACGTCGCCTATGGACACAGACTCCCACACAGACAAACCTTCATGAAGACACCGATGTTGTCACTACCCTGTGACAGATCCCGTCTCCTGGGACGTTGTTCAAACCATCTAATCAAGCATCCAAATTCAATTTCCTTCCACAAATATTGAAAGTTCGCCAGTTAATTCAATCCAACCCGCGTCTTGAGCCACGACTTCCCTCCTGGGTCCCTCATCACGGCTGTCCTCCTAGCAAGACCCCCACATGGCCTGTCTCGGTCCCACGTCTCTGTTCGTACGAATGTCTGCACCTGCACTGACCTGCTCCAGGTCCGGGTTCTCCTCCTGAACCCAAACCCAACCTTTCTCAGCCACGTTCACATGGGACCTCCACTTGCAACAGTCCTCCAACCTTCAAATAAGTGCGCGTTCTCCTTGCCTCTCATCCATGAAGAGGAATTTCATCATTCCCACACCTGTGCTTAAGATGAGGTCCCTTGTCTCAGACATATTCTCATTCTGAGGACTATAGATGATTTATTTATTGAAAATAAGTTAGCCCTGGCCAGTGTCGCTCAATGGTTAGAGCCGCACTGGGTCTCGGGTTCCATTCCTGGTCAAGGGCACGTACCTGGGTTGTAGGCTGGATCCCTGGCCCTGGTCAGGGCAAGCGCAGGAGGCCACTGCTTGGTGTGTTTCTCTCACATTGACGTGTGTGTCACTCTCTGTCTCCCTCCTCCCTTCTTCTCTCTCTAAAATGCAATGGAAAAAGTATCCTCGGTTGAGCATTAACAAATAAATAAGTATGCTTACAATCACAGTGCTCAGTTCTAAAGGGAAAAAAAAAGCTGACCTTTCATGTTGGATGAGCCACACCCCGTGCCTTGCGCTTTCTGCTTTACAAGGTGGCTGCCCTGCACCGTGTCCTCCGTGCGGGAGAGGGGCCGGGAGGGCTGACCGCCTCCCTGTGCAGCTGGAGAAGTCGAAGGGCAGCGGCAAGGACCCTCGAGTCCCCGGCACTAGGAAGCGGCCGAGGTTGTGGTGAGAGGCCGAAGCTCGGACGGAAGCCTTCCTCAGTGTTGATGCAGGACGGCGCCGCTCGGCCCGGATCAGACGTGTGAGCGGGTGGCTTCTTAAAGTCGGCGTGGCCTGTGCCTCGAGACTAGCTTCTGCTCAGAGTGTGATGCGACTTAAAGAGCTAGTCTCCAAAATTCCATAACCAGCAGCGAGGAGCAATAGCTATGAGCATGTACACCCATCATGTTTACATGTGTGTTACATGCAGTATAAAATGCAAAGCATTTGCATCACCGAACATATTAGGCAAAATAGACAGGAACGGGATTCCGAGCATTGTCTTCCCTCCCGTGCATAGCTCAGCTTGCCTGCCCTCCGGGAGCAAGCGGCCTCCTGCTGGCGATGTGTGTGCGAGACGAGGACAAGGAAGCACGGGGGTGCTTTTCAATGCCAGGACCCCGCCGCTCGCTGCAGGGCCGGGGCCGGGGCTGGGGCTGGCCCGTGTCCCCACCTTCAAGCTCATGGCTTAGCCTGCCTGGCCTCAGAATGGTCAGTCCATTAATTCAGTCCGTTAATTCAGCGAGTCGCTCAGACCCTCCAAACAACAGCTAGTGTGGGGAGCCGGCCTGAAGCTGATCCCTAGCAGCCCACGTGCGAGAAGGTGAACAGCCACCTGTCATCGTTCGCTCCTCCCGATCCACACGGTGATGCTGCAGGAGGCCGAGTGACGGCCAGGGGAAACGGAACCAGGACGCAAGAGGACCCGGGAACGTGGCTCAGCGAGAGCTGCATGCCCCACATGTCCCTCCTCTGTACGGTTCTGGGTTCAATTTCACCTAAAAGGGGGAAAGAGACCCGACCTCTGGAAGCCCCACGCAAACGGCTGTGGAGAGAGGAGCTGAGAGCTCGTCCGGGCTTCTCCTCCGTGTCCAGCTCTCGCCCCGTCCACTGGCACTGATGGCCGACGGCACCCCCAGGCCTCTCAGGTCTCAGAGGCCACAGTCCCCATGGCTCCCTTCCCACGCCCCCTCCCCCCCTGCCGCTGGGCTTCCGGCTCTTCAGACTCCCTTGCTAGACTGGCCGTGCCCACCTGCTCCGGTGCCCAGGAGGGCCCCCTTAGGACCTCGGTTCCCCGGCCCCTCGGACCCCTGCCCCTGGCCTTCCTCCTAAAGTAAACCTCCCGCGTTGGCCACGGTGGGTTTGCTTTCCTGACTGAGAAGAGCGCAGTTGGGGTTTGTCACAGGCGGGGAGAATGTCGAAAGCCCCGCACGGGGGCTTCCCCAGCGGCGCCTGGAGAATGTGGAAGTTCCTGGGGACCTGATTCCCCATGTTCCGTGTGACCGGTCACAGGTGTGGTGAATGAATCCTTTGCAAACATCAGGGGCACAGAATGCAGAGCGTTTTGTATTTTTCTGTCTCCGCTTCTGTGTATAGAAACCTACAGTCTCCCTGGGCCCTCTTGTTCTCCAGCAGCAGTTCCTACTCACTATCCTAGCCTCTTTTTTAAAAATATATTTTTATTGATTTTAGAGAGAAGGGGAGAGGAAGAGATAGAAACATCAATGTGGGGCTTACAGGAGGCAGCCGATCGATCCATGATTCTCTCGCATCATTGATGTTTCTATCTCTCTCTCCCTCTCCCTTCCTCTCTGAAATCAATAAAAATATATTCTTTAAAAAAGAAACTGAGATGAGGTGGATGGAGTTGCAGCATGTACTGTAGGTACACAGACCTCCCAGACTGTCCCACCTGAGCCAACACTCTGTGCCCACCTACGTGGACCCTTCCCACTGGCGTTCAGGAATTCCCGTGGAAGGTGGGGACAGCCCGCGGGGACCTAGTGTGTGTGTGTGTGTGTGTGTGTGTGTGCACGAGCGCGCGCGCCTCACCACATAACCCATGCTTTTGAAATGTGAACCATCCCCCTATAAACCTGCACCAACTGTGTCCCAGAGGGTCACAGACCACAGTCAGGCTTTCCCGTAAGCATCTCGCCTGCCTGCGCTCGGAGCGAGGCAGGCTTCTCTCTGCAGAAGTGCCAGCAGCCAGCCGTCTCTTTGTAGATGATTTAGAGGCAGCCGGCCTCCAGGCTGCGAGCCTGCCAGCGCCTCCCCGGCCGTCCATCATCAGAGGCAGCCATCACATGAGGCGCACATCTTCCAGGGGAAGAACTGCGGCCGGGGAGGGGTTCAGGCCAAGGTCTCTGCTCGCGGGATAGAGAGAGGACGTGGGGCCAGGCCCATCGCACTCGGATAGACCCTGTGCCCGTGCTCATTTAACCTCCTGCTCTTCCACCTGGAGGTGCCTCCCCTCCGGCCTCCCTGCCCACCGGGCCGTCTCCCCCGGCAAACCTTCAGGGGAGGACAAGGCTAAGAACTTGTCTCCGAGGGTTTGACTCCTCACTGTAGTTGCGGGCAGTCCTTGTATGCTGTCTTCTCTCTTCTCTGCCGTGGGCACTCATCAGTCCAGATGTGCCCATCACTGCCCATCGCTGCTTCTGTTTTGTTTTCTTAATTTTTTTTATTGATTTCAGAGAGGAAGGGAGAGGGGGAGAGAGGTAGGAACATCAATAGGAGAATCATTGATTGGCTGCCTCCAATCACGCCCCACACTGGGGATTGAGCCTGAAACCCAGGCATGTACCCTGACCAAGAATCAAACTGTGACCTCCTGGTTCACAGGCCAACGCTCAACCATTGAGCCACGCCAACCAGGCTCCTAGTGATGGTTGTAGAGGCGTAGGAGACAGCAGTAGCCCTGTAGCCTCTCGTTCTGTGAATTTGCCCACATTTACACCGTTGTAACCTTGGTCTCCATCTCCGTGAGGTGCGGATGACAACACCTACCTCACTCGTGAGGGTTAAATTCCCCGCTATTTGCTGGATGTTGTGTGAATCAGACACAATTACCCTAAAGCCTGTTATTATAATCATGTCGGGCTGATTATTCTCGTCCACTTGCTGGAATTGTTCTATTGACTCCACATTTCCGCAACGTCCTCGCCTTTGTTTCCTACTTTGCTTTATTACAACTGCTCACCGGGTCATAGCCATTTGCAGCTCCGTGTGAATCAAAACGGGAGCTTCAGCACCCGCCACCGGCCCGCCCACTCTGCCCTTTTCCCCTTGGATGCTGGCATCCCGGAGCCTTTTATCCTCTCTAATTCCCTTCCATTTTCACAGCTCGAGGGAGCAGTGCTGCTTTCTTTGATAAGATCGCTGAAGGTGACCCGATGTTCTCCAGAGAGGCACACGGAGTCCAACTCACCCCCCACACACGCACCCACCCACACCACGGAGGGCAGGGAGCTGGGAGCTGCTCTCCAGACGGAGGTCAGGTGAGGCGGAGCTGACCCCTCAAATACGCGGTTACTCATGCAGCCTCAAGTCATGCAAGCTGCTTCAGTTACTCCAAATCGTTGCTCTTTTGAGATGTCTTCTTGTTTTACAAAGAAAATTGAAAAAAAATGTTTTTATAACAAGAAATATAGAGTTGTTCCAAATCGTTTATGAGCACAGGCACCGGGTCTATCCAAGTGTGATAGGCCTATCCAAGTGAGATGTCTTCTTGTTTTACAAAGAAAAATGAAAAAAAATGTTTTTATAACAAGAAATATAGAGTTGTGCATGGCCAGTGTGGCTCAGGAGGTCATGGTTCGATTCCCGGTCAGGGCACATGCCCAGGTTGTAGGTTCAGTCCCCAGTAGGGGGCGTACAGGAGGCAGCTGATAGATGATTCTCTCTCATTATTGATGTTTCTATCTATCTCTCCCTCTTCTTTCTCTAAAATCAACAAAAACAAATTTTAAAAAAGAGAAATATATGGGGTTTTTTTTGTTCACGTATTTTTAAAGCATCTGATCATACAGACACCTACACTTCTGGGCTGCATCTTCTCAGGACACACGTTCTGTATATGCCCTAGCAATCGTGCCCTTCTGTGTCTCAGGTGTCATGTATGTGCAGTATTGGTTTGCGAGGTGACGTCTTTCTAGGTAGGTGTGTCTACCAGGGGACTTGCCCTCTGTCCTTGTAATTTGTGTCATGTTAAGTACTCACAGCATAAGCATCCTGGCTACTCATGGGTGTGGAAAGTTGATATCTGAGAGCATGTTATTCTGCTAATTTGGAGTAACTCTTTACAAAGAATCCAAACAGTAATAACATTTATAAGATTACTCACTGGACTATTCAATGTCTATCAATTCCATACATCTCTGCTCTTTCCACACACTCCATAGCAAATACCCTCTCTGCCCACCATCAGCAATCACCCCAATCATCCCACCAGCATCACTCCTATCACCATAGAAACCACCCCAGAAGATCTTCTCCTTCCATTTTAAAGCTTTATACTTTCAAGGCACTCATTATGTATGGAATGATTTCAAGACATGTTTATATTCACCTGTTATGTTAATGTCTCCTAACTATTTCCAGCTACTCTTCTAAGACTTTTGTTCAGATATGGTAGAAGAATCTACTCATTGCCTTCTCCCAGAGAGACAAATGAAGCCAGCCTGGCATTCCCACACATGAGCGATCAGTAGCTATATGGGGGGAGATGATGAGCATCTTCCTTCCCAGTTCTCCAGGAGCTCCTGGAGTTCAAGGACTTGGCACTGAGTTTGTTCCCAGAGAGCTGGAGGAGGACCTCCTGGAGGGCGGGCGGTAGCGTTTTCCGAGGTCACCATGGGCCTTTACTCAGTAGTTCATTCTGAGCAAGTCTTGTGGAGTTTTTACTAATTGAAAATGGGAGCATAATCCTAGAGGAGGATGCGAAGTACTCAGAGTGGGGATTCTTAGTGTAAAACACAGCAAGCGCTCACTTGTCTCCTGTGGCCATTTTGCCTGGTTTTCTTTGTTCTTAACCTCAAAAAAAAAAGTAGCTCCTATATGAACTGTGCATGTATGTATAGCCTCTGTCCCACATTTCCTGTGGAAAAGAGAACAGGAAATTGATGAGATATGCCCGAATGAGTGTGGCATCCAATTGTACTTCAGCCCCAGCTCTACACGTGGAATCTGACTGGAATGTGGACCGTGCATCTGTGAAAACTTGTTCTTGCGTGTGTAATGGTGGTGCCTGGACGGTGTCACGTCTTCCTTTACAAGTCGTGACCTGGAGAAGTGAATGCCTGGCATCGCTGTCCGAGGCGCGGCTGAAGATCAGGGCCACGGGAGCCACATCTCCAATGTGGTCTCAGAAAATCCTTTTACTTTCGCTGCACTATTGTGTCACTTCCTGAACATCGTTAGTGTGATTTTCACAGGCACGCTCCCTTTTTTTGTGGGTGAGCTAAAGCTGTGATTTTTAAAAAGGCCAAGATGGAATATCCTACATGCACAGGCATTGACTTTAAAAGGCCGATGCCATGCTGCTGGCGTCATGTTGAAATGTGTAGTCCTCAGAGAAGGAGGGTCCTAAACACAGGAAGGTGGGGATGTCACAGTCAGAGGAGAGCATGTCAAGGAACTGTGAGTCTGACCGTAGAAGGTGGTACCTTCTTCTATGAAAAGACAGTGCCATCCATTTATTCAGAAAGATGCTGCAGCTTAATATTGATTATCAGCCAGAGAGAGACAAATGTATTTTTTCACTTATATGTGGAATCTAAAGAGCAATAATTGGTAATAATTGGTAATTTTAAATGTATGAAAAATACCACATGGAAATTTAAATTAAAGAAGACGTGGGTTGGTCAGAGGAGGTGTGCCAGGCGCTGAGTCACGGTCCTATTTTTTCCTCAGCGGTTAGTTAAGCATCAAGCTGCTTCGTTTCACAAGGACCGGTATGTTGGTTGTACAACTGGGTTTGTGGTTTTTGGTCCTCGGTGTTACTTATTTTTGTCCTGCTCAGGGGTGGTTGCTTAATCTGTGAGGCCAGGGAACACTGGCCATTTAAGGGCCTCTGGTTCACCTCCCTGTCTAAGCGCCATTTATCCACAATCAACCTACACACACACTCTCACACACTCACTCACACACATTCACACACACACACACACACACACACACACACACACACACACACGTAAAATCCTTAATGATGACCCGACAGCCCAAGGTGAAGAGTCAAGCCATGCTCACCAGCAACTGAGATCAGCAGCACCTCGGGGAGGGAAGGACCCGCCTTCAGGTCTCGGGGGCTCGTCTGTCCTCTCAGAACCAAGGGCCCTGTTCCCATTTCCTCGCCTGTGCATCCCCCCTGCTCCCCGAGGGGCTGACAGACTTCAGAGGAGGCACTGCTTTCTACACTCCATCCCCCAGCAAGAAGGGGACTTGATAGAGAAAACATGGAACAATCACATATTTCTATGCCTGCTAATGGAATTAGCAAGAATCGAATCCCTTTGGAATTGACAGAAGTTGATAGAGTAATAACATTTTTTAAAGTTTACATTTTAATAACATTAGAAAAATTTTAAAAGATGACTGGATGTACAGAATGAACCACCTCATTGTACATTTGGTTGTCCTATGGCCTCTGAGGACTGGATTTTGGTTAAAAATACAAATATATCAATTGAACTTTTAAAAATGCTTTTGATTAAAATCGGAAATGACTCTACATTGTAATATCTAAAATTAATCTTGTCAATGAGCAAGATGAATAATGGTCACAAATACAGTTAGACGTCTCCACATAAATGTAGAAAAAGGGAGCATCCAGTTACCTCTGAGAAAGCAGTGGGCTTCCTCCCATGAACTCTGCCTGCCAGTACACACACACACACACACACACACACGCAAGCACACATGCACGCACATTTCTGGATGCCCTTCTTCGCAGTCAGTATGGTCTACCTTGCGTTGCATAAATATACAGGTTTGACCGCAGCTGACCTCTAAGCCCTAGAAAGTCAGGGCTCGTCTGCATCCGGGAAAGTACCTGCCTCACTCACCTGTCTATCCCGCTCCCACTCAATAAATTGCCCTTTAACGAATGAATATATGAACTAACCCACCCACCAGTTGTAGACTTTAGAGCAGGAAACTCAGATGAGCTCAGCCTGAGCTGATGGTACATCGTCTCCTTTGCGTTGACTCCAACCTGTATTGGGCACCGGCTGCAGGGGGGCCGTTTGAGGGACCTCTGAACTCACTGAGAAGAACTGTGTGATGGAGTAATAGCACCTGCCAAACCAACAGAACAGGAAATAGGCCACCTCTGCCATCAAGTAACCCCCCACCCCAGGTCACAATAAAACAGTATGGAGGCTCCTCAAAAACTTAAAAATAGAACTATCCTACAATCCAGCAATTCCATTTGGGGGTATCTACCTAAAGAAAACAAAAAAAACCCACTTATTTAAAAATCTACGTGCACCTCTATGTTAATCCTGGCTTTACTGACAGTTGCCAAGGCATGAAAGGAACCCAATTGCCCATCAATAGACTAGCTGATAAAGAAGAAGTGGCACAGTTGTGCAATGGAATATTACTCGGCCATGAAAAAGAAGGAAACCCTGCCAGATGTGACAACATGCATGAGGGCATTATGCTTAGTGAAATAAGTTAGACAGAAAGAGACAAATAATGTATTTTTTCACTTATATGTGGAATCTAAAGAGCAAAATAACAAACAAAACAGAAACAGACTCATCGATACAGAGAACATACCGGTGGTTTTCAGTGGAGGCTGAGGGGATGCTGAAAAGGCGAAGGAGATTAAGAGATACACACTTACAGTCATAAAATAATGTCACAGGGTGTCAAGCACAGCCTAGGGAACAGAGTCAATACATTGCAATAACTCTGCACGGTGACAGATGGTGCTTGGCTTGTCACCGCGATCACATCCAAAGGTGGGTAGGTGTCCAGCCACTGTGTTGTACGCCTAACGCTAATATGTGTTGTGTGTCAACTGTACTTTAATAAAAATACAGACTTTGATGTCAGAAATAGAGCTCCCAGGCTCAGCTCTACCATTTGCTGTCACTTACCCTGTCAACACTCACCTTGCTCAGCAAGGCAAAAATGGGATCACCGTGGTGCCTCCTTCGCGGGGTGCGTCGAACCATTGCACACGACGGGAAATCTGCGAAGCCCATACAGGAAGCTGTCCATGTGCGATCCTGGTGAGTATTGCTCTGGTATTTCTCTTCTGCTGGATCATATTTGTAAAGTCCATTTCCTCTCTGGGCCTCCATTTTCTTCTCAAGAACTCCATGGTTCATCGTGATACTCCAGTGGGTTCCGTCTGTTAGACACACTTATGGTCAGTGCTCTGCTCATCCCCAGGTCGAAAGCATCGTCCGGCCTTCCCACGGCACTCGCGTCAAGAAGTCAATGCGGCATTAACATCCAGTAAAATACAGTGATTGCGAGCGTTCCGTTCAATGAGTTTTAATGATTGTACCCGCCAGGAAGCCACCACTCACAACTAGATGTAAACATTTCCGTCGCCCCAGGAAGTTTCTCATGTCCTTTTTCAATTAAATAAATAAATAAAGGAATGCCTCAGAAATACGTGTCCTCCTGCAGAAGCTCCCTGCGACCCTTCTCTATGCTTCATTCTGCCAACTTGGGCCCCAACCAGGGCGTGGCCATCACCTGCCTCCTGCCCTCAGCTCAGCAGAAAGTACAGCAAAGAGGGGAGAACAGTGAACCCAGAAGCACTACGGAGGCGACTTAAGATCAGCCGACCCCGGGCGAGCATGGCCCCCAGACAGTTTGACGGTGGACATCTGCGCCTTATGCGGCATCTTCTAAGTTTGCTGATGACTTAGGAAAGGAGGGCCATCTCTCACAGAAGTGGGGGTGCCCAGGCTCATCCGGGCATGCGGGCACCACACTGGGCATCTGCCTCTCTGTGGAGTGAGGGTCTGGCCTCTCTCAGCACCCAATGGGCCGAGTCTTTAAGGAGGAGCCCTTGCTAAGCAAATGTATGCGATATTTTTATATCAATCAGAAAAATAGACAGGGTGCCCCCCCCCAAATGTACACACACTTGGAACAATTATAAAGGCAGTGTTTGCATGTCAACTCCGTTCTCACACTTCCGGTGGCATTTGAGGATGAATTTCCTTTGTTCAAACTTAGTCTGGCTGAAAAGAAAGAAGCATCAGTGGAGCTACCGGCTGTTCAGGTGTGCACACCTGTTTGGGGGGCACCTTGTATGAGTTTGTACTCATGAATTTGCTATGTCATTATCGAGATGGCTGTTTTTCAGATATTGTTTTTATTATAGGGATTGCTTTTCTCTGCAGTTACCAGGTTCCTCACATGCATTATGCAGGATGCTGTCTTCTCAGCCTGCATTTCCTCATCATCTCCCCGGAGAGGAGCCCGCTTGGCTCCGGCCCATGAAGGGTTAACACCCTGTCCATCCGAGCATCTGTTTATGGAACATGCACATCTGTCCTTGATGCATAACAAGTCCTGTTTTCACCACCCATTGTCACCGTATCGGGGGTGAAGGGACCCACGGGAAACATGCCCCACTCCCTGCGTCCTGCCAGCTGACCCAGTGGATTCCTGCATCGACCCCACCTTCTCATGCTCTGTATTTCTGGTGCTTTGCCATCCGGGACCTGGCTGACCTTGGAGAGACTGACCCTCCAGGGCAGCCAATTCCCAGGGTCAGGAGAGGACTCGCTGCGTGTCTTTCACAGGGAAACCAACCAATTCAGGGCCCATTCCCCCTGCGCCCTCCTCATAGGCCCTTCCCCGCTGGGCCTATATGCCCTGCCCTCATCAGCCCAGCGCCAGGTACCAGACAGGTAGCAACAGCCTCACACCTGAGGCAGCTGCTGTTATTCAAACCAGTGTACCCTAATCCTTCCCAGCGTCCTCCATCCCCAACTGTTCCTTCTTGTGGGAACCACAGTGAAGGCTCCTGCCTGCATCCCTCCACCCTGTGTCCCTGACTGACATGGCACAGCCCCCCCGCCCCCCCCGCCCCGGGGACTCTAACCCTCTTTCCAGTGGCAGCCAGCTCCTAAGCCTGTTGTCCTCACTGCACTTGAATAGCCGTAATGGATCAGGAAGCTGGCGGCCGGCGTGGGTCCTGCAGGTTTGAGAGATGTTTGTTATTGGTACAGTGAGGCCATCGAGTGTCCTGTCCCTTGCAATCTTAGCGATCTCTCTGCTGGTGGGGAGGGTGGCAAAGGGATCGATGTATGGCCTTGGCAGTCCCACTATTTGGGACCAAACCTTGACTTTGCTACCTCTGAGCGACGTGATGTAGAACAAGTCCCTGGTGCCTCATCTTCCGCCTGAAAGACGCGATGAGTATCCCCCCTGCACGGCCTGGGCTTGTTGGGAGGCTAGACAACCTGTGCCAGGCGCTGCCACATTGGGGAGTCTCCAAGACCACCCTCCCTTCTGATGTAACTGCAAGTTCAGGAGGCCCCGAGCCCCTCGGGCTTGGTCATTCCCTGGAAGGACTCACGGATTCCTCATTATTCTCACATCTACGGCTTATTCAGTGAAAGGACACGGATTCAGCCGAGAGAAGAGGCGCCCAGGGGGGTGTCCAGGGAGTCCCACGGGCAGAGTCTCCAGCTCTCCTGTCCCAAGGGGAGGCCCCACCGCCAAGCTCTATTGGGGCTCAGTCATGTGGACGTGGTCACTGCCCCTGTGGCCCACCCCACACCCTCCCCCAACACCATGAATCCCAGGTGGCAGAGGGGACCCGGCTGGCCAAGGCCCCTGATCAACAAACATTCTCACCAGGTAGGACACCCCAGGACTCAGAGGTTACCCCCTAAGGGCAGACACTTCCGCAGGTCAGTTTAAATCTTTACTAAACAGCATTTAGACTATCCACACCCCTTCCCCTTAAACGCACAATAAGCATGAGGCTTGTTGGGGTCGTGGTTCTGCTGGGATCCATCCTGCCTGAAGAGCCCCATAAAAACACTGCCCCGTTCTTACTGCATTTACTCCCCTTCGCCGCGTCTCTGCAGACACCTCTGTGCTGTTAGACATGCGAGTCACTCGTGGTAACATGGACCTGGTGAGGCACTGAGCCTTCGGGGGGGACCCACCCCAGGTCTGCCTCCTTGGGTTACCCCCGGAGCCCCCTAGTGTTTCCAGACCCGTCTGGGCGCATTTTTCTAGACACCCAGCTGCTTCACAGGTGGTTGGTTTGATTCATTATATGTTGGACCTCACTCTCCTCACCGCGAAGATAATCTTACCTCCACGCTGTTGGGGACACATCCCTGCAACCTCCTATGTTCTACCCAAGGGCCTACCCGTTATTTCAGCCCCTGGAGAGGGTGGTTTTGCCTGAGGCAGCACGAGAGGTTGGCACCCACCTCAGCAGCTCATTCCTCTTTCCGGCCTGAAGCGTGCTCATTGTCATAAAGCAACGAGGCACATGAAAGGTTAGGTTCTGACGGCCCCATCTCATTATTGTTGATGCAAAACTGCCAGTTAATTTGCTTGTGGTTATGGAAATCTCTCCTTTAACCTTGGCGCCTCCATCAGAAAGAATTGGTTGCGGTGGCGGGCATTGCGTCACAGCAGCTGGCACTTGCTGGGGCTGAACAGCACCCGGGAAGCAAGTATCTTCTTCTTTCTTTAGTGATCGCCGCCGAAATGCTCCCTGGAAGGTGGGGCGGGCAACCCCTAGCACGCGGGCTGGGCGGCCACGGTGTGCTCACATGAGAGCGAGGCTCCGTATCAGGTGCCTGGGTCTCCCTGGAACCTCAGACAAACAGCGGGGCTGCTCTGCTCCAAAGCGGGAAGGGAAGGGAGATGTCACTTTCTTCTTTTCAGACCCAGGAGAAGGACGGGATTTTATTTGTTCTGGGTCCTGCTGTAACCCTGTCTCTAAAAGTGACTGGCACCCAGAAGCACTCGGAAATATTTCTTGATGATCCAAAAAAGGGCTGTGCTGAGGATACACTCACATGACTCATGCAAAGCCCTTCGACCTGGGCTATGGTTAGCTCTCAGTAAGTATCCATTTAAAAAACATACAGTTAAGACACAAATAGGTTAAACTCTTTATACTCAATGAAGAGTTGGGTGATGATTTTTTTGCTTGTTTTTTAATACATTTTTATTGATTTCAGAGAGGGAAGGAGAGGGAGAGAGTGATAGAAACACCAATGAGAGAGAATCATTGATCGGCTGCCTCCTGCATGCCCCACACTGGGGATCGAGCCCACAACCTGGGCATGTACCCTGACTGGGAATCGAACCATGACCTCCTGGTTCCTGGGTCAGTGCTGAACCATTGAGCCACACTGGCTGGGCTGGTGATGGGTTTTTACAGGAAATTCATTAATTATAATATTAGAATCTGATCTGTATTGTCATTTATTTATTTTTTCCTTAAATATGAATCAAGAAATTATCACTATTGCAGGTCTTGGGGATTCAGAGGGAAACAGAAATAGCCAAAAGGAAAGAACATCCACAAACCTTTCTGGCAGCCCAGGCAGGGCCTTTCCCGTACGTCTGTGAGGCCTGAGGGCCCCGGGAGAAGAACCCGTAGGACACTGATGAAATCAGGGCGCATGCTGAGATCATTAGCTTCATTACTCGACTTTCCCCATTGTTTAATCTGCCAGATTCTCTACAACTCAAAAGAGACAAAAGCATTGTCTTGGAGACAAGAGGTTATTCAGACCCCCCACCTCACTGCCCCCATCGGCCTTAGAGAACCTCCCCACCGGCGATTTCGGGTTAGAAGCATAATTGGCTGTGAGTCACGTCAGAGCCATTGACCGTGGACGCGGACGGCAGCAGCATCCGTCAGCCGCGGGAAGAGCCGGGTCCCGCTCTCAGCTCTCCGATTCATCCCTGGCTGGTCATTAAGGATGCTGAGGCAGCTCCCGGCTAATTGGACCATTGTCTCTGCAACCTCATCCATTTTCTGGCTGCGAGAGGGATAGAGGCGCCCGCCGTCCCCAGCACAGCCCTGGGGCCTTGCTAATCAGCCTTGGTGATTGGCTGGGGGGCCGCTGCTTGAACTGTTCAAGCCACTCTCGGTGAGAGGTTATGCGGGGTGGACGTTTTATCTCCCAGTCAATTACAGTTCATGAAAACTGAAAAGCTCCTAAAATTAAAAAAATGCCGCATTTACAACACTTCCTGATGCAAGTGCAGCGCACCCACACACACCAATGCAGGCACGCACATGCGCACCCCACCACATGATAAAGTAGAGAAACGTGTGATAAAGAGCGTGTCCTGGCCAGTGTGGCTCAGTGGTTGAGCATGGACCTATGAGCCAGGAGATCACAGTTCCATTCCCTGTCAGGGCACAGGCCTGGGTTATGGGCTCAATGAAGACAGCCCAGTGGAAGGCGTGCAGGAGGCAGCTGATCAATGATTCTCTCTCATCCTTGATGTTTCTATCACTCTCTCCCTCTCCCTTCCTCTCTGAAATCAATAAAAATATACTTTAAAAAAAGAGAGAGCTTGCCTGGCCGGCATGGCTCAGTGGTTAAGTGTCGACCTATGAACCAGGAGGTCACGGTTTGATACCCAGTCAGTGCACATGCCTGGCTTGCAGGCTCATCCCCAGTGTGGGGTGTACAGGAGGCAACCAATCAATGATTTCTCTCTCATTTTTGATGTTTCTATCTCTCTATCCCTCTCCCTTTCCCTCTGAAATCAATAAAAAACATATTTAAGAAAATAATAAAGGGACAACTTTAAATCTGTTCACTTCGTTTTTCACAAATGCCCCGTATCAGAAAATGTAAGACTCCGGTCTGCCTCTAATTCTGGAGTAACGCACTGGGCCTCCCTGAAACTACTTTCCCTTCCCTGGAAATTAGATGGTATCTCCCTGAGGGATTTTTTCTTTTTTTTTGTAACTTGCTTGAAAGACAAAGGGAAATGAAAGAGAGAGAGAGAGAGAGAGAGAGAGAGAGAGAGGAGATTGATTATCTCGCTAGAACCTAACTGCAGGGCAGACAAGCTATAGTAAAGCAGGTGGCCTGGAAACAGAGGCAAGGCCAGCACTAGAAGACACAGCCAGCGGGAGAGGCCGGGCTCTGGGGTGCGCTGTGTGGGGAGCATCCCTGGACTCAAACCCGGCTGAGAACCGGCGGGGACACCACCCACAGTACAACCTGGAGCAAACACTGACCTTCCCTAAGCTTGAGTCGGGGTCAGCTACACAGCTCGCAGCTGTGCTGGTCCAGAAAACCGATGTTCCCCGTGCTTTCTGACAGTGTAGACGAAGCCAGGAAATTCTGTGATGCTTCACTAACTTCATTCCAGCCCGAGAATCATCTAACAGTTCACCACGAGACCCAACAATGAACCGACAAGCTAGACTTTTCACTGCTATGAATCAGGCTTTAAGGTGTTGAGAACCAGGAATTGCCTGGCTGGCATGGTTCAGTGGATGAGCTTTGACCTATGAACCAGAAGGTCACAGTTCGATTCCTGGTCAGGGCACATGCCCGGGTTGTGGGCTTGATCCCCAATAGGGGACCTGCAGGAGGCAGCCAATCCATGACTCTTTCTCATCATTGATGTTTCTATCTCCTCTCCCTCTCCCTTCCTCTCTGAAATCAATAAAAACACATTTTAAACGTATCCAGGAATAAATAAGATACCAACAGGTCATATCTCACCACCACCAAGCTATTGAGTCTTCCCAAGTGAGCCAGTGAGTTAGAGAATGCCCGATTCTATTAGCCTTAAATTCATCAATTAAATGAGATTGGAAATGTGTGCCTCACCAAAGGGACCGCAGGGATTTCATCTCTTAATTGGTGCTTGTAATGTCCTTTGAAAACCACAAATCACCTTCCAAATATAAGACATCACTCAGTCCGGTTCCACTCCCAACTTAGAGGACACGAAGTCTGCAAGCTCTTCCTGTGCTGGGAGGGAAGGAAAGGCAATGAATAACGTCTGTGGAGTGCCTGCCGTGTGCAGGGCACTGTGCTCTGTACTTAATACGCACGACTTCATCCAGAATTTCTTTTGTGGGGGGAGGAGCATAATTGGAAATTTTAAACTTGTAGCAAATGTGCAGAAAAGAACAGACAAGCCATTCAGGCCATCATAAATTATATTACCAGGTCAACATATTTGCTTCTAATTTCTTTCCATAATTAAAAAAAAATCAGTTGTTTTATTTAACACTAGAGGCCTGGTGCACGAATTCGAACCAGTGGGGTACCTTGGCCTGGCCTGCAGGATCAGCCAAAACCGGCTCTCTGACATCCCCTGAGGGGTCCTGGGTTGTGAGAAGGCAGAGGCCAGGCCAAAGTACCCCACTGGTGCACGACAGGGGCCAGAGAGGGATGCAGGAGGTTGGCCAGCCAGGGAGGGACCGCTGGAGGGCTCCAGGGCGTGTCCAGCCCATCTTGCTTAGTCCCAATTGGCCGGACTCCAGCAGCAAGTTAACCTACCAGTTGGAGTGTCTGCCCCCTGGAGATCAGTGCATGTCATAGTGAGCAGTTGAGCAGCCTTAGCATATCATTAGCATATTACACTTTGATTGGTTGAACAGAGGACCAGACCACCAGACACTTAGCATATTAGGCTTTTATTATATAGGATAGGACAATGTGTGTTAATTTTCCATTCAAACTATGGAAAGCTATGCAAAAAAAAATAATTACCCAAATTTCATGATTTTTATCATTAAAATTAGGTAATATTGCAGCCATCTTTCTGTGCATATAAATATAGAGAAGGTAGATTAACATGTAGACAGATTAATGCATAGACAGAGAAAAATACTTTCATTAAAATGGGATCATACCATAGATGCTACAATATTGCAATAAATTTTAAGTTGAAATAAATAAAATTAAAGAGAATTTTGAACTTTGAATAAATGATTTAAGACCAAAAAAATTTTTTTTCCTAAAAGATTCCCCTTAGATTTTATAAAGAATTCACTAAGTAACACTAAGAATTCAGAGTGTTTATGCTTCAAAAATTACATCTATAATAATAAAAGCATAATAACCTAATTGACTGGACATCCTTCCAGATGAAGCTGGGCTGCGAGGGAAGCCCGGGTCCCGGATGCCAGAGGGAAGCCAGTGCTGGCAGCCAGGGAAAGGAAGGCCTACTGTTGCACAAATTTTGTGCATTGGGCCTCTAGTGTATATATAAAAAGCTTCTGCTTGCCCTAACCGGTTTGGCTCAGTGGATAGAACGTCGGCCTGCAGACTGATAGGACCCAGGTTCGATTCCGGTCAAGGGCATGTACCTGGGTTGCGGGCACATCCCCAGTGGGAGGTGTGCAGGAGGCAGCTGATCGATGTTTCTCTCCCATTGATGTTTCTAACTCTCTATCCCTCTCCCTTCCTCTCTGTAAAAAAATCAATAAAATATATATTTTAAAAAAGCTTATGCTTTTCATGTATATGTATATTATATGTAAATGTAAATGTATGTGTATATCATTACCTATGGACTGTGAAAGATAATATTGGCACTCACATTTCTCACTACCCACTCCTCATTTTTGTATTTATATTGATGTTTTCCTGTTTTCCAAGTTCACAGCATTTGTACCCTGTTCCACAACTGAAACCAACATGTGTTAATTGTCCATGTAGATGTAGTCTGTGTGCATCCTATTTCTCCTTCATTCTCGGGGCCTGAGAGCTTAGCGGATGGACTTCAGTGTTAGGTCATTTCTCCCAGAACAGACATGTAGGTTCCATCCCCTGAGAGTGTTCCTTTCTCTGGGATGAATGGTGAGTGTCATTCTATTTAAAAGACACCTGGGTGGGAGGTGACAGTCGTGTGACCCTTTCCCTCGGGGTACCGTGGACTCCTCTTCACTGTCTCCTGGTCAGGATGCTCCTGTTAGTAAATCAGCCAGTAACCTCATTTTTTCAGCCTTTTATTTTTTAAGAATATTTTTTATTGATTTCAGAGAGGAAGGGAGAGGGAGAGAGAGATAGAAACATCATTGATGAGAGAGAATTATTGATCAGCTGCCCGCTGCACACCCCACACTGGGGATCAAGCCGGCCTGTGCCCTGACCTGGAATCGAACAGTGGCCTCCTGGTTCATGGGTCGACGCTCAACCACTGAGCCAACGGCTGGGCTTCAGGCTTTTAGATGACTTGCTGTTTCAGTCTGGTCTCCAAAAGTGTTTCTTAGCTTGAGGGCCAGCAGTCAGCCAGCAGGTGCCTCTCTGAGGGCCCTGGAGGGTGTGTTCCATCCACTCACAGGGACCCTTCCGGCTCAGTGACACCAAGGATTGTCACGCGGGGTCATCTTATGTCTTTTTCATTCATCGCCTTTCCTTCAATTGTTTTATTATCTGTGTTTTTCAACTGCATTCATTATAATGACCTCAAATTACCCTTTTATGTCAGTAATTTGACTTTCAGTAGTCGTCTATTTGGTTGCTTGCCTATCCTAATTGATTTATTAGTTCTTTAAAGATGTGGTTGCATTTGTAGTTTGTCTCCTTACATTTGCAACCTCCTAATTTATCTGATTCTATTGTTTATTTTTTATATTGATATTATGTTATTTTTTCTTCATTTTTCTTAAAAAAAAAAAGCGTTATGTGTCTACAGCAGGAAACAAATTAGAAAAATTCCCTAGGATTCCTGGAGCCGTTTTCCTCCGGGCGGGTACTTGTCTAGCCTGGGCACGCCCTGCTTCCCACGGTCATTGAGATGAAACCTTTGGCTGTGAAGGGTTTCGTTAGGGAAAATGGTGACCTGGGGCTTGAAGACTAGATGCTGGTGCCGGGCCGGCATTCATTTCCTGACGTGGGTGGCTTTGTTGTGGTTACGCACAGGACTATCCTCGCAGGACATGTAAGCCGATTGATTTGGGAGGTTGGACATCAGTTTGCAAAATTACTCTAAATGGTTCCAGACATTCCTTTGCCAGTGGTTCTCAACCTTCTGGCCCTTTAAATACATTTATGGTTGTGACCCAACCATAAAATTATTTTCGTTGCTATTTCATAACTGTAATGTTGCTACTGTTATGAATCGTCATGTAAATATCTGATATGCAGGATGGTCTTAGGCGACCCCTGTGAAAGGGTCGTTCGATCGCCAAAGGGGTCGGGACCCACAGGTTGAGAACCGCTGCTTTGCACTGTTCTCGCAGTGCTGTGTGTTTGAGACCCTTTCAAAGTACGTGCCCTTCATTAGCTGTGTGTTGGCCTGACATCCCCGGGGCCTGGGGCCTCGCTGAGAGCAGGTGCGGTTCTCACCCGGCGGGACTCCTTTCTTCCTCCAGGTGACGGTCCTTTCAGCCGCCCAGTCTTCACGCAGGAGCCCCAGGACGTCACGGTCCCTTTGGCTTCGTCACAATCGGAAGTCACCCTGAGCTGTGCCGCCAACGGTTACCCTCCGCCCCATTACATGTAAGTCCTGCCTCTTGGCACCTCGAGTTTCCTCTTTGTCTCGAGGTAAAACATGCCCAGAAGAAAGGGCTCAGAGCGCCCTCAGTGCTGTGTGGGCTCCGGGAGTTTTGACGCGGGTGTCCCGCTGTGGCCATGGCTCCAGGACGACTCCTTGTTCCCTGAGTTTCCCACTCTCCAGGCAGCAATGCCCCACCCTCCCGGCAGCCACTACTAGGACTCTGTTTATTGATCAGATTTGCTTAGAAGAGTTACTCTTGACATTGTTGCCACGCAGTGTCGTATTGAGGTTAGAACTGAAAGAAAAAAAGAAAAGGGGAAAAGAAAGAAGAGGAAAGAGGAAGAACAGGAAGGAAGGAAGGAAGGAAGGAAGGAAGGGAGGGAGGGAGGAAGGAAGGAAAGAAGGAAAAGAGGGAGGGAGGAAACATAGAAAGACAGAAAATAAGAGGAGATTAAAGGAAAAGACAGGAAGGAAAGGAAGAGATGTTTCCTAAATTGGAGAGACCACAGAGCTGGCCCATTCTGTACTCCCCTCCCAGGGTGAGGCTACTGCCTCCATTGCCCGACACGCAATGGTGATGAAGACGGTAAAGGTTCCCCTCAAAGCAGTTAATCAAGATGGAAACTTCACTGTACCTGATAAATTCCTGTGACCCCACGGCTGGGCCCCATCAACCTGAAAGCACTGTTTTGGGAGAATGTCTAAAAGACAGCTATGTGCCTTCTGAGGCAGCACAACGGTTTCATTCTGGGCAAAGACGAGAAACCGTTGTTGTTTCTCACATATAACCTGTGAACAATTGGGGGGAGGGGTCAGTAATGATTTTGTTCTTATAAGGTTGCAGGGAAGGCAGAATTTGATCCTCATTGTGGATGGAATTCACAAATATTAAAGTATATGCACGTATATAGTCTGCTTGTGTAAATAATAATGATATTTGGTTGGGGAGAATTGCATATGCAGAGTGAATATAGGAAAAGACAGAGTAAATATTAGTATGACTCTTGTAACATTGGGTTTGAAAAGCATTTTTCAAAAATCATAATTTTTATCGGGGAAGTTGAATAAACACACACAGAAAGTAATGATTTCAGCCCATTAGGGCAAAATAAACTGGTTTTGCCTACTTTTGATGTTGCATTAAAAATGCCATATTTATATGTATAACTACTTTGATCTTAAAATTATGTAGATTAATTACCTAAATGACTCAACTGCACAAAGATAAAGAAAGACAACTGTCGCTTATACTTTTTTGAGCTAATTTCTGCATCTTTTTTTTTCAACAACAAAAGAGCTGAAAGGTGATGTCTCCTCACGTAATTCTCATACACTGCCCCAGGCTCCTGTCCTTGCACCCCCACAACAATGAGCTCAGCTGTAGGTGAAAAGTCACTCACTTAACAAATGGATTTTTTATTGTTGGTTGATTTTTTTTTCAATAATGAGCTGTCTTATTTAATTTAACATGTGGTTAAATTTATAAATATCTGACTAACACATTTTTCGTTTCACCTAATACTTAAAGTTGTAATTTTATTTTTGAGAGCGAATTTGATTGCTCATAAGAGTTGGTAGAGTTTGTTAAAGAAGGAAAAGAATATGTGAACCCCTATAAGATGAGTCCCTATTGGCTAAGTACAAGAAGCAATCTATCCACCAATCAATCAGCTACTTATATAAGGTATCTATTGGTTTACAACAGGCAGAAAAAATATAAAACAATGGCTCTCAAGATAATTCACCAATTAGTTTCATCAATAAAGAAATACACAGAATGAAGAGACTAAAAATCCCAGGATTGTTAAATGGCTTTTGTTTCTAGGATACTTGTAACTTAGGAGGCTAAAGACAGGCAATTTAGTTCCAACCCCATAACCTGGTTGGCCCATCTCTAATATTATAGCATAAACCACTAGTAGGCAAGAGGCTTTGAAAGGAGGGAGGAAAGAAGGGATTCGGAGTGCTGAAATGTCAGGCTCCGACCCAAATTCCTTGATAATAAAGCAAAGGGCAGAGGTGTCTCAGATAATGCCCACTGGCAACAGAATGTGCAGTTGTTTCAATCTGACCCTTTCTAACTTAAGTGTTATAGCAACAAACTCACTGTAACCACATTCGCCTTAGATTGTGTGTGTGAGATGGAGGAAAAACTTTGGGGTTCAGGCCCTCACATTATCTGAGGGCACGTGGATCTAGTGGGAAGCCATCCGAAAGAGGTGCTGACTTGGAATGAAGAAGGGCGGAGATGCTAGTCCCCACTCTGTCATCCCGTGTGTGACCTTGTGAGATCTTGGGAGAATCATTCCTCTTTCCTGGCACCTGCTTCCTTATCCAGTTGATTTTGAGATCTGTGGATATTTTATTTTATTTCTTTGGTAAATTCCCTTTAGCAAATTAAATCTCATGGGGCAAACAAGCAATATGTAAAGCAGAACTTTGGAACTTGTGTAAAAGCAACTTGTCTAGTGTCACTTCAAATGGAATAAAAACACCGTTACAAACGAGATCCCGGGAAAGTGAGAAGACGTAGACGTGTCAGGCAAGTTGGGACAGAAGCGTCCCCATGGAAAGCGTCCCCTTTTTTAACAACAGGTGGGACGTGGGCATGAAAGCCTAGCCAGGGAGCTTTGCAAAGGGAAGGAGCATGGGGTCCCCAAAGATGGCATGTGGGTGGGATGGCTTATCCCTAGAAAGTCTAGGACAACCTTGGGCAAACTACGGCCCGTGGGCCGGATCCGGCCCGTTTGAAATGAATAAAACTAAAAAAAAAAAGACCGTACTCTTTTATGTAATGATGTTTACTTTGAATTTATATTAGTTCACACAAACACTCCATCCATGCTTTTGTTCTGGCCCTCCGGTCCAGTTTAAGAACCCATTGTGGCCCTGGAGTCAAAAAGTTTGCCCACCCCTGGTCTAGGATCACCTGAGAGCAGCAAGCTGAGTTCCGGCTCAGAGGACACATTGTATTTGGAAAAGTGAGGTGACACATAAGAGGTTCCTACATGGGCCACATACACTCTCATCAGAGACAGGTCTTTGAAGGTCATCGAGGATGTGTGCCCCACCTGCTCTAGGCCTGGTCACAGCAGGAGACTCCTCTCTCCAGCTCTGCCTGCCCCGCCTGGTCACAGCGGCACTCCGGAGTCCGGACGGGGCCCAGATTTGTAGTAAACCACACCAGTGCTCACTCGGCTTCTCTCCTTCTCAGTCACCCCCCTCCCGTGACCCCTAAAGCCCCAGGCCATGAAACAGGAGGGATGTTACTGTGCAAACTTTAGAAGTGATGGAGATGACTTCTGCGGAAATTGGATGACTTGTCCAATGATACACTAGACCGAAGGTTCTTCCCACAAGGCAATGCTGTCAAAGGTACTAGTAGGGCACGTGGCCCCCACCCCGCTAGGCTGCTCACCACCTAGATTGTGGAGTTCTCTTCAAAGGTGCAGGGATGAGCCCAGAAACAGGCACTTTGAAGGAGTACTCCAGTTCGTGTACTTCTAAAGCAGGGGTGGGGAACCTTTCTCTGCAAAGGGCCATTTGGATATTTATAACATCATTTGCGGGCCATACACAATTATCCACTTAAAAATTTGCCAAACATTTTTAAATTGATCATTTGGTCAAACATTTAATGAACTCACCCCTAATGCCTTAGCAGGGCCAGATCCAGTGATTTCTTGGGTCTTAATACAGCCTGGAGGCCAGACGTTCCCTACCCCTGTTCTAAAGCAAGGCCCAGTTCTGAAACATACACGCACACATACACATGCCCCCACCCCCCACACACATGCATGCACACACATGCACATACTATATGCACACACGTGCACCCACCCACTTATAAACACACACACGCACACACTTGCATTATGGAAGGAAGCAGAAAGACGTGGCCGCCACCATCGTATTCTTGACTCTGGGCTTAACGTCTCAATGGTGAAGAATGTTTCCAGCAAAAGGTCAAGATTTTAATTTGAATCCATTATGTTTCCTGGGATTGGTATGATATTAATTAGACGCTTAAAATAATCATCTAAAGCACATTTCCTCACCAGCATCGTAGGAACATTCTCCCGGGTGTGCAGCCCTATCCGTAACGTGTGCACGACCACCACTCGAATCCATTCATACACCTCTCTCTCCATCGATTCAGACGTATTAATTAGGACGGCGCCCACACCGGCGTGGCCCGGTCTATGTGCCCGGCGTGATAATCATTGCTCCGAGTGATGGGAATGATGATGGGGCGACTGCGAGAGCCTCCTTGGCTGCAGCAAAGCCGAGCACTTTGCATTTGTGTTGAGAAACAATTACGGAGCTTAATTAGGAGCATGTAAGGATGACAGCACTTATTCCAGTGATTGATTTCCAACGAAGGGGACCTGGCGAGCCCAGGCCCTGTCTGCTTCGCTCTGAAAGGAAAGGGAGCTCGAGGCCCGAGACATGGCCGGGAGGCGCTGTGAGGCTGCGTGACCCCCGAAGAGGGGAGGACGTGGGGGCAGGAGACACGCCCCAAGGGGACACTTTTCACCATTTGCTTCTCCTGACGTTGAGGACCAGAGGAAGAACAGAGATTTGGCAGGAAGTTCAGCAAAGTGAAATGTAGTATTTTTGACTGTTGTCTTTCAAACTCTTTTTATTGAAAAGAACTTGAGGTGCACAGAATTGGGTCAATGAGTTAAAAGTGACGAGTTTGTCCAAAAGCTCAAATGGATTTGATGTTGGCGGGTCAATTACTCTGAACTTCCCAGGGGTCGAGGGTGAGTTACCTGTGTCCGTATTTCTTTCACTGAGGTAGACCTTGGCTGTCTCTCTCCATGGGCTGTTTTAGGGTGCTCCTGAAAAGGTCAGTGCTGTTTGGAAGAATTTTGTAAAATGTGATTTCTTTCTTACAGTTCACCCCCCTACCCCCGCCCCTCAATGCATGTTTAGTCTGATCTTAGTGTGACCAGAGGAATCCTTGGAAATTGGCTCTGTTCCATGGGAAAGGCTATCCACTTGTTTTCCTAAATGACTGATTGTCTAAAGTCATCATCTTTAAATGTCTGTTTTCCTAAATGATTTTTTAAAATATATTTTTATTGATTTCACAGGGGAAGGGAGAGGGAGAGATAGAAACATCAATGATGAGAGAGAATCATTGATGGGCTGCCTCCTGCACGCCCCCTACTGGGGATCAAGCCCTCAACCAGGGCATGTGCCCTGACCAGGAATCGAACCCTGACCCCCTGGTTTATAGGTCGATGCTCAACCACTGAGCCACCACGGCCAGGCTCCTAAATGATTCATATATGAATACGCACACCTGTGTCCTTGTAATGCATCTCACTAACTATGAAATATCCACGCTTCTACATGTCTGGATATGTTGACGAAACTTAGGGGGTGCCAAGTGGGGAAGTTAGAGATAATCACTGGGCATTCTCTCGTCTTCAAATGACCGAAGGGCATTTCCAGAGCATTTTCTGGTTCTTAAAAATAAAGCATGGCGAGGCCTTCCTGCCACTTAATTCATGGACTAGAGCAGCGGTTCTCAACCTGTGGGTCGAGACCCCTTTGGGGGTGGAACGACCCTTTCACAGGGGTCGCCTAAGACCACCGGAAAACACATATATAATTACATATTGTTTTTGTGATTAATCACTATGCTTTAATTATGTTCAATTTGTAACAATGAAAATACATCCTGCCTATCAGATATTTCCATTACGATTAATAACAGTAGCAAAATTACAGTTATGAAGTAGCAACGAAAATAATTTTATGGTTGGGGGTCACCACAACATGAGGAACTGTATGAAAGGGTCGCGGCATCAGGAAGGTTGAGAACCACTGGACTAGAGGCTTGCTCAGTAATCACTAAGCCGGAGGCTTTGCTGTCTAAAGTGAAAGCTTCTCGAGCCCTGTCTGTGCTGTTCCAGTATCAGGACAGCTTGGCATTTCCAAGCACCATGGTGCTGGTTCCAGCGTGATTAATTTTCCCAGGAAGAGACCAACAGGGACAGGCGTGTTCCATGGCCACCAGGCTGTTGTCGGGTTGTTATCAGCCTCCGCCCGGCACTGTGAGCTCTTGGCCATCTTTCCTGGGCCGTTTGTAACACATTCGTCCGCATGTCTCTCCCTAAATCATCCTGACGTTTCATTTCGCAGTGTCAGCTCTGGGTGAGCAGGATGGTCACGCTGTTCGAAAAGTTGCTCCAGGAGTAAGATGGTCTGTGTTCTTGACAGATCGTTTTCTTTCTCATGTTGAGGGTTCTGTTGCCTCTTTGTACTCATTTAGGTGAATGGTTGTAATTCATAAAGCGTAGATCTTTCTTTTCTTTGTTTTAAAAAATATTTTTTATTGATTTCAGAGAGGAAGGGAGAGGGAGAGAAAGATAGAAACATCAAGGATGAGAGAGAATCATTGACTAGCTGCCTCCTGCATGCCCCCTATTGGGGATCAAGCCCACAACCCGGGCATGTGCCCTGGCCGGAATCAAACCGTGACCTCCTGGTTCAGAGGTCGATGTGTAACCACTGAACCACGCTGGCCGAACAAGAGTAGATCTTTCAAATATCCTACTTATTGATTTTGCTGAGCTCATGGGCACAGTTATCTTTGGTGGAACTGGTAGGACCGTCTCCACATGGAGCCATGCTGGGTTTTCTAATCGATCCCTGGAATTACAAAGGTTGTGTATGACACATAGTGGCTGACTCTTTATATGATTAGCATAACTTGATTTTCCCCCCTTGAAGGTGGAGGCAAAATGGCACAGACCTGGATTTCTCCATGAGTTCGCACCACAGGTTGGACGGAGGCAACTTGGCGATCAGCAGCCCGCGCTGGGACCAGGACACGGGCACTTACCAGTGCCTGGCCACCAACCCGCTGGGCACGGCTCTGAGTCGGAAGGCGAAGCTCCAATTTGCATGTGAGTTTGTGGGGAAAAAATCTATACTTGCTGTGATTATGAAAATGTAGTATTTTTATTATATTCATTTTAGAAGAAAATCCAGCTTTGCTGTTCAACTGCTCTCTGAGAAACAACATGAATTTACGGAGGCGAACGTTTTCATGGCCTGTTTTGCGAATCCAGACTCCCGGGGTTAAAGGGAATCCGGTTCAATAAAAGAAGACACTCACACTGTTATTACATCTCGGGGATCATATTTAGAAACAGCTCTAAGCGTCCAGATGGAAATATAAGACAAAGACATAGGCTCCGTTACTCCTCCTCCTTGTCCTCTGTGTTGAATGTTGGGGTGCAGAGCCCGTGGAGGGGAGGCCGAGGGCAGGGGTGCCTGGGGAGGTGGCTGTTCCCCGGGGACGCGGTCACGGGCCACAGTACGATGCAGGTGGAAATACAGCAGTTGCCGCAGGCAGACTTTATATTAACCGAACACTGTCCAGCGGCGTCACATAAATGTCACCCAAGTAATTACCTTGGTGACATTTGGGAGCATTAGCAGATGAGCAATAGACACTGTGTCTCCTATCCTTTATAGGCAGCGTTGCCAGGGACTAGAGTGTTCCCTGTGGAATCCAGGGACAGCCGGGTTTGAAGGTAATTCTCGCTGCTGAGGTGGGTGGTGCAGGAGGCGGGCTGCCATGCCCCTCTACCCCCCACCCCTGCAACACTTCCCCCAGCCCCAGCCTTGCAGGAGACCCATTGGGGCCCAGGGGCTAGTGTTCAGGGGAAGGGCCTGTTGTCCATTACTTTGAACAAGTAATCGCTTTGAAACTTCATTCATAGAATATATGGGCAGAGTCCACCTTATGGAATTACTTCAGCTCTCGGCAGTGTGTGGATTAATAACCCGGTCTGTCTCCCCTGCAGGTCTTATGTCCCTCAGACCCTGCTCCACACACGGAGGTTCCCCTTATGCTGGCCATTTGGGGCTGCCCTTGTTTCTGAAAAATGTATACACACTTGGAATAATTATAAAGGCAGTGTTTAATAGATTACATTTCATCTTCCAATTGGAATGGAATCAGCTGTCAAAGTGTGTATACATTTTTGGTGACACCCTGCATGTATGTGAATATATATACATATATATTCATATATACATATATATTCAGAAATAGATAAGCATACACATGTACATATGTGTTAATTGTAGATGGGGGAAATAAAGCAGAATCCACATGAATAAAAAACCGTAGTCCCAGATAGCGGTGAAGTTGTCAGGTGAAAGTCCTCATAGAGGCCTCTCTGCCTCCTTAGATGGGTTTCGAACGTGTGTACTCAAGGTGAGGAGTATTTTCACTCCAGTCTCTTGTCCAAGGTCTTCACCGGGAGGAAAAAGAAACCCTCACATTTAGAAATAAATGTTAAAAGCCTCGCGGGCTCTGATCACTGTAGAATATCTTAACTTTTTATAAGAAATGCAAAGCCAGTTCAACACGATCCTGATGATATGGTGATAAAGTGCATTTTTATCTGAAAGAGAAATTAAGACCCAGGAGAATTTTAAAAAGAACACCTAAAAGTACATTTGGAAACTGGAAAGTCTCTGATAATTGTGAAGTGTGTAAAGTGGGTAACGCATATCTACACTAATAAAAGAGAAACATGGTAATTGGCGTACGACCGCTACCCTTTTCATTGGCTAATCAGTGAGTATATGCAAATTAACTGTCAGCCAAGATGGCGGCCGGCAGCCAGGCACTGAAGCGAGCACGAGGCTTGCTTGCTGCAGACTCCAACGTTCCCCGCCTCACTTGCCAGCCTCTCA
>NW_005370710.1:627884-634159 GCF_000412655.1 Myotis brandtii
CCCCCTGATAGGCCCTGCTCTGTGCGTCATAGGGGGCAGCGCCCCAACCCCCTGATTGGCCCTGCTCTGTGCATCACAGGGGGTGGCCCCTCAACCTCCCCATCGACCCTGCCTTGAGTGTGACAGGGGGCGGTGCCCCAACCCCCCAATTGGCCCTACCCTGAGCGTGACTGAGGGTGGCATCGCAACCTCCCGATCCGCCCTGCTCTGTGCATGACGGGGCGGTGCCCCAACTCCCCAATCGGCCCTGCTCTGAGCCTGACCAGGGGCTGCACTTAGGGATTGGGCCTGCCCTCTGCCACCCGGGAGCAGGCCTAAGCCAGCAGGTCGTTATCTCCCGAGGGGTCCCAGACTGCGAGAGGGCACAGGCCGGGCTGGGGGACCCCCCTCCCCCTGCCCCCCGAGTGCACAAATTTTTGTGCACTGGGCCTCTAGTCTAATTATAAATGGAAATGCTAGGTGGCTTCTAATTTTTTTTTTTTTTTTTGTACATCAGGACAGAAGAAACTAAACGAAGTAGGCAAAGGAATATTTTTTTTCTTGAGTTTCTTAAGTAAAAGAAAGTTGAAAATAAGTATTACTTTTTCACTCTCCTTTTGGAAATAGCACCAAACAACATGGCAATGAATTTAATATTCGAATGTCTCCTAATGTAATAACAACGTGACCCCCAACTGGTATCATACCCAGGAGAAAGCTTTGTCTTTGCTTTTAAGAATAATTCACTTCTCAAACAAATGGACTTTGAGCAGTAGCGTGGCTGAATTACAGCGAGCCACTATTATATTTATTTTTGAAATCAACAGGGAAGTAGATCACCCAACGCTTTATCTTCGTTTTTCCTTCATCATCACCGCTGGGCATCTATTTATGTGCCTCATCAGAAATGATACTCTTTCAAAACCCAAGCCTTTTCTCACCTCCCACCTCTACTTACATTCAGCAGGACCTAATCTTTTGGGTCTATTTGAATAAAATTGCACATTCACGCTGCACTGGCTGAGCCGAGGTGGGAGAGGAGGTTGTTGGAAGGTGAGGGGTCTGTTCTCTCAAAATGGAGAGATCCCAATTTGTGGAGCTGAGAGAGAAACACAAAGCGATACCCTTGTTGATGAGTCCGTGCTGTTGGACACATGGGATGGAAGTATGAACATGGCCCTTAGAGATTTTGCTGTTGAGATTTAGAAGATGGGTTAGGAATGACAGCAAAATTCTCATTTGCTCTAAAGAACCCAATGACATTTCTTCTGGGATTTACTATCCATAGATAGGCAATGTTACCTAAAGAGCAAATGAGAACCAAGGGCTTGGATGTATCTATAAATAATAAAGAGGTTTGGGTGGCAACCTCTGGAAGGGTTCAGCACAGCTTAAGGTGTTCATGTCTCTACTGTCCTTACCAAGTAGTATCAGCTGGAGAGATTACAAGACAGGTCAACAGACAGCAAAGCACGACTTACTAGTAGCCACATCCAGAGAGAGGGTGTGGCCGCCACCCAGAGGCCCTCCCTGGCGCCCTCTTCAGGTTCTACTCCCATCACCCTCCCGTCCACTCTCTGGACCTGTACATTTATAATAAATACTGCCTTTTAAAAAAAAATTGTTAATCCTCACCTGAGCATATTTTTTCCATTGATTTTTAGGGAGAATGGCGTAGAGAGGGAAAGACAGAGAGAAACATTGATGTGAGAGAAACACATCGATTGGTTACCTCCAGTAGGAGCCCAGACCAGGGCCCAGGCCAGGGAGGAGCCTGAAACCAAAGGAGAGAGGGAAAGACAGGGAGAAACATTGATGTGAGAGAAACACATCGATTGGTTACCTCCAGTAGGAGCCCAGACCAGGGCCCAGGCCAAGGAGGAGCCTGAAACCAAGATATGTGCCCTTGACTAGAATCAAAACTGGGACCCTTCGGTCTGCAGGCTGACGCTCTACCCACTGAGCCAAACAGGCTAGGGCAACACTGCCTTTTTTAATTTTACATGAATAATACAATATATGTGCCTTCAAGTCTGGCTTTGTAGCCAACAGCATTTCTGAGATTCATTCATGTTGTTATAGTTAACTTTAGTTCATTCAGCCCCATTGTATATAATATTTTACTATACTATAGTATACACTGTCATTTATTATACATTATACTACATATGATATACTATAATTTATGAATGACTTCTGCTGTCAGTGGAAGCTGAGATGGTTTGTAGAGACAAGGATGATTAACTTTGTTAATCTCCTCACATGTGTCTTTCGGAACATTTGTGCACACATTTCTCTGTTGCATGTACTATAGAGTAGAACTATGAGTTATTTGGGAACACATATCTACAACGGCAGAGGGTAATACTGACTGTTGTCCATAGTGATTTCATTAATTTATTCTTTTACCAGCAATGTTTTCTGGGCAATTCTGCTGTGATGAGTCTTACAGAAATGTTAGCATTTTGAGAGGATATGTAAGAGCATCTCATTTTAGTGTGATTTCTGATCCCTGACAACTGATGAAGCAGAGCCCCTTCCTGTAGGTGTCCTGGCTCCTTGCAAACCCTTCCCCAGTTTAAAAAGAACATTGAAATCATTTTTTTCCAGAGGAAATGCAGATGCTAACCTACAGTTCCAAACTCTAACTTGGCCATCCTCTTATCCATCCCCACAGGCCAATCATGCATGTTTATTGATCACTTACTATGTGCCAGACACATGTGGAGGCAGGAAGCAAAGTACAGTCTATTTTCTGCATGTGCACATCTGCTCAAATGTGTAACTGCAGGCACTTCTTTAAAAACACAACAAATGTGTTGGAATAAAAACAAAACAAATTCCATTGGAATAAAGAACAAGGAGAAACGTGGCTAAGCAATGGTTTTCCAACAGTGATCTCAGGCAGAAATACAGTTTTCCCTGGCAATCTTTCTGCTCCTGACATTGGGAAATGCAAATGAGAAAGAGTCCAGGTCTACAGACCTGATTTAACAAGTCGATTGCAGGGTGATCCCCTTCTCCCCTTTTTTAGAATCACCCACTTGAGAGGTCTACCTTTCATGCATATTAATGGACTGTTTTGCATAAATCAATTCTCTTTTTATGAATGGAGATTATAGAAACCTCGTGGAATTCTTCCAGAAAGCCCATCCATAAGCGCTCCTGGAGTCCTTGTTACTAGGGTTTTCTCCCTGGAGCCCAAAGGATTTATTTTAATTATTCCTTCAGTTTTAAGCAAAAGTAATGAAATGTAAACAGCTGGGCCTGGGATCGGGCTTGTGCCAGGTGCCTCTCGGCTTTCTGGAATGCTCTCTGCTTCCGCCTTTGTACTGTTCTCACTGTTCATTTAGAAAGTAATCCCAGAGATTTCATTAAAAAGGATAGGAAATGGGGCCGAGTCAACATCAGGATTTGTGACATTGCTTCTTGGCAAGTCTGGCTGACGGAGGGCCCTGACTATGGCTATTAACATAAATATGGATATTAATGAAGTTAATCCCTGTCCAATAAGCCCAGCATTGGGCAGTGCACGAGCAGTGGTTCTGACTGATCCACAGGCGTCCAGCTTTGAGCGCCTTGCCCTTCTGGGGTGTCCCTGGGGCAGGTGTCCTTCAAGCATCTCCTCTGATTATATGACTTTACTGTATTATTCTAAATAATTGGCTGGTAGTGGATTTTGTTAGACGTCATTGGATGGTGTCATTATATATTCCTTTACTCGTTTGACCAATCATATCCTTAAAGTAGCTACTAGGAAATTGAGTTGCTGGGAAAAAAATAGTTTTTACATTTTAAATGTAAATGTTTTCTTTTTGTGTCTTTGTTTTTTATATATTTTTATTGATTTCAGAGAGAGGAAGGGAGAGGGAGAGATAGAAACATCAATGATGAGAATCATGGATCAGCTGCCTCCTGCACGCCCCCTACTGGGGATCGAGCCAAAACCCAGGGATCGAGCTCACAACCCATGCATGAGCCCTGGCCGGGAATCCAACCGTGACCTCCTGGTTCATACGCCTCAATGCTCAACCACGGAGCCACATCGGCCAGGCCAGAAAGCCCACTTTTCAACTAAAGGCAGACTTTCAATATGGCAGCCCTGTCTAGACCTTAGCAGTTTCTGGTGCTTTTTCTCCCTGTGACTAGGTCAGATTCTGAGGTTTCAAAGACAGCCATTTGGACCAAACGGGGTGTCTGAGCTGGAGACAGTGAGGGGATGGTGCCTGTGAGTCTGTCGCATCCATTCCGTTTTATCCTGATGTGGCTTGGTGTGCGCCCCTCCGCATTTCCTACAGCAGCCTTATCCCAGACCCCTCCCTGCAGGTATCTCAATACTGTGATTGAGATATTGTTAACCACAAAGCAAGTTCTGGTCCCAGAGCTATTAAGTTCTGATGGATAAAGTTTAATATTTTGAAAGGAGGAAAAAAAAAGAAGCTATTATTCCAACTCCTTTATCTGCAGCTTGGGCGAAGGTCCTTTTATCTCCTTGACTTCCATCGCAGCGTGTGACTGAGATCCCAGTAAATCGTCGGACGCAGTAGCCAG
Organism: Myotis brandtii; assembly: GCF_000412655.1. Taxonomy (NCBI): domain Eukaryota; kingdom Metazoa; phylum Chordata; class Mammalia; order Chiroptera; family Vespertilionidae; genus Myotis; species Myotis brandtii. The sequence goes on from NW_005370710.1 coordinate 632,415, forward strand.
GGTCCCAGTGATGCTCAGCTGGTGCCGCTGGCTCTTCGGGGGCCAGAGGGAAGGGAGTGGAGGTTGTGGAAGTGTCAACGCTTAGCAATAAAATAAGGATTTCATTGAACAGAAAGTAATGAAATCAGCACGGTTATTTCCCTGTCGCTCCTGTAGTGCAGGTACATCTCTCTTTGGAGGAGTCACAGAGCGTGTGTGTGCGGTGCCGGGCCCGGGGTGCATGGTTTATGTGGGAGCCATCAGAGGAGGGCTCATAAATACCTTTAATAAAAAAGTGTCGGCGGAAGCAGCTCAGTTTTTCAAATAAAAGAAGTTTCATTTGTATCCGGGGATTAGATCTGTGAAAACTCAACTTTCTCGACTTTTCCCCTTGTTCTGCCCTTCGCAGAGCCCGGGCTCCTGAGGATTCACAGGCCAGCTGGACTCCGGTCCCTCTGCTCATGGCCACCCACCTGGGTGGAAGGGGACCTTTCATTTCTGCTCAGAGCCCCTCCTGGTCTGCGTCATGCATCCATTGGGCTGGCGTGATTGAGGGCTAGTCTGCAGGGGTGTTGGTGTCCGGGCAGAGCAGGGTCAGCAAATCTGTTCTGGAAAAAGCCGCCGCATAGGAAGATCTTTGATTGGCAGGCCAAGGTCGCCGCTGCCATAGGATGAAAGCAACCCCACACACACTCATGGGCGTCGCCATGTTCCAATAAAACTTTATTTATGAAAACAGGCAGGGAGCTAGATTGATAGCTCAGGGGTCACCCTCGGCTGCAGAGCCTCCACGTAGACTTAGAATACCTTTTAGCTGTGTTCTGACAAAGGTGATTGCTAAAGTTTATTGTTCATTGAAGATGTGCTTAAAATCTCACATCAGCCCGGCTGGCTGATGTGGCTCAGTGGTTGAGCATCGACCTATGAACCAGGAGATCACGGTTGGATTCCCAGTCAGGGCATAGGCCCAGGATGTAGGCTAGACCCCCAGTGTGTGGCGTGCAGGAGGCAGCCGATCCATGATTCTCTCTCATCATTGATGTTGCCATCTCTCTCGCCCTTTCCCTTCCTCTCAAAAGCAATAAAATTATATTTTAAAAAAATCTCATATCATTTAGCTAAACTAACAGGTAGGTGTCACTGTAGACCCATTTTACAGATAAACAGATAGACGCAGACAAAGATCAAGTAATTTGCAGGCCCGTTGTTGGAGGGCATGGAAGTCAGGCTCGCCTCGCCGAAGCAGCTGGTGCCCAGGAGGCCGCCCTCCCCAGCCTGACCTACACCTGAGTTCCTGCCCGTCCCACGCCAGCAGCACACGGTGTTCAGAGTTCACTGGTGGCTGCTTTAATCTGCGTGTACTCACTGAGATTTCTTCCCTTCGGAAGCACCGACGATCTCCACTCTGACGTGTTAGTTAACTATCTGGCTTCAGTCTGTCCTCGGCCCATGGTCCCCTCTGCTTCTGTCTCTCGCCAGTTTAAGGACAGGGAATATGGGACCCAAGGAGGAGCAGCGTGGGGGCTTGGGGACGGCCACGTTTCTCTGTATTTCTCTTTCTCTGTCATGGCGTCACTGCTCTTATCACCACTGGACAAATGCGTCCATCAAAACGCAAATGCCATTTTACATGCGTATTTTAATACCCCAATTAAGAATTTCATTTTTTAATTTATCAACTGCTTGTCTCTCTGGAAACTTAGATGCTGGGCTCACAGAAAAGATTGTACCACCCTCCCCCCCCCCCCCCCCCCCCCCCCCCCCCC
>NW_005370710.1:634185-637352 GCF_000412655.1 Myotis brandtii
CCCCCCCCCCCCCACTATTGCTCTACTTTTTTTCTTCTAAAACCCATAAGAACATGGTGTCAGTAAATTCATTATTCCCAGGACACCAAGAAACAACTCACTTGTTTATGAATTTTTATAAAAATCCTTTACACCAATAAACGTTGGGGGTGCTGACTTGAATGATAAATGGGTTTGACACCAGAAACTTAGAACACCTTCTTCAGTTCTCCAAGTTGGCATCCCGCACGGAGACTTAGCTACGGCCTCTTTTACCGGATCTGACAATAGCCTTGCGCTGTATCAGGTTATATCATGTTAGGTTACTGAGTGATGCTGGGAAATGTGATAGTATCACAGACGCTGTAACAAACACAGACAATGATGATGGAGATGGAACTGGTCTAGGTAGAGATAAATTTGTGTGCCACTGCATAGAGGCCTGGGAAATTAATTACAATACCAAGAACTTCGGCTTCCTCCCAACCACCCAGGACCTGGGAAACTGGCATGAACAATGTTGGTTTCTCCTCTCCAAGGGACAGAATGATGGAGAGCTAGGAATTGGAATAACCATACTCTTGCGTCTTGCGGTTCTTTAAGAGAGCTTTGATTTAACGTTACCTGCTTATGTTCTTGGGCTTCTGCGCCACTAACGCAGAAGGTGAGAATTATTCTTGACGTCTTTTACCATCCCCTTGTGCTGTGCAGGGTACTAGCCCTTGCTCGCCCACTAAAATCTTTTGCTGTCGGTCAAACACAGGCCATAGCTCTGCATGGGACCTGCGTGCTGAAGGTGACGGGGGTTCCTCTGTCCTGGGGACTCAGCCCAGCTTCGGACGCTGAGCCTTCTTCAGAAAGACCCGGGAAGGTCACATGGTATTCTGCGGGTGGGAAGCCAGAAGGAGGGCTGAAGAATCTTAGAGCTGAAAATGAGACTCCACGGCCTCAAAGTCACAGAGAACTGAAATTGCTTTCGAGGTGCGGAGAGAGAGAAACTGAGCACCGTCTCTGATTGGGGGCAGCTCCCAGGGTGTGCGTCTTGGGGGAAGCTCTGGTTAAGAGCCTCTCGTCTAGCCTGGTGGCTCAGCAAATGCCCCCAAGAGCCGCAGCATTCAGAATTAAAGTCTGTTTCCTGTACTTAGGAGCTGTGGGAACTGGGGCACAGCCACCCATTTCCGAGGGCGGCAACCAGAGCTGGAGGCAGAGGGCCTCTTTGAAGAGGAACATGGGGGCATTTTGCTTTCCCTGCTCCTAAAAGAGAGGGTGGTATCCGGGGATAGGGATGTAGAAGACGGAGGAGGTTCTCAGACCTGAATGACAGGGGAGGGGCTGGAGTGCTGCAGCCCTGCATGTCTCATATTGGGTTTAAAGTGTTCAGGCAGCACCTTACTGAATCGGTAAGACTGATAGAGGCACAAGCACAGTTACAGCATGTGTGTGCGTGCGTGTGTGTGCGTGTACATGTGTGTGCTTGTGTGTGCATGTGGGGGGCGGTCTCTGTAGGTTGGTCAAGATGAGAGACTGAGGCCCAGTGGTTGAGCATTGACTTATGAACCCGGAGGTCACAGTTCCATTCCTGGGTTGCTGGCTCAATCCCCAGTGGGGGGCGTGCAGGAGGCAGCCAATCAATGATTCTCTCTCCTCCTTGATGTTTCTATCTCTGGCCCCCTCTCCCATCCTCTCTGAAATCAATAAAAATAAAAATATTTTTTCAAAACTTGAGAGACTGAGTACCTTGTCCACACAGACGCCAGGTTGCAGGATAAACTGAGAAATACACCTGGAGAGGAAAAACCAAGGATTTGGGGGAATGAGGCGATCAGAAACAGAGCTATTTCTAAAACCTAAAATTACAGTCTTCCTCAACTCAGGGAACTCTGAAAAGGCACTGAATTTTTGCATTTGTTTGTTCATTCGTTTGAACATTGAGTGACAGTTGGTGCCAATTTTCTGTGGTGCGGGGCCAGGAGGGCCCGGGTAGCAGCTGGACTGGCAGGGAGCTCCGAACCAGACTGCGTCCTCCTACTCCGCCTGTCCTGACCTGGAGCGATGTCCTCCGGCAGCTGCTGGTCCTGGGGAACCGCAGTCTCCGCCTCAGCTGGATGCCTGTGACTGTGGCACCTGTGTCCCAGCGCCGCCCTGAGGATGAAAGGGACTCCTCACGAGTGTCTGGCACAGAGTGGTTTTTCTCGATCTATTAAGACAAGATTTAAAACATAAATCAAGTCATTCAAACCTGCAAGTAGAGGCAGGGCCGATGAATAGGGTGCAGATTCCGCACAGCTCAGGAGACCCGTGTCCTCCTTGGCACAGGCACACTTCCTACCCCGGCTGCTCAGCGGCCGCCCTCTTGGTTCGGGTCAGTGGACCGGGTCCCCAGGGCCTTCCTCCCAGCTTCCGCGGGAGAGCTGGCCACCCGGTGCCTCCTTCTGCGTCGGGCTGGCGCTGGGAGCAAGTCCTCCGATGTGGTCCTCAGGCTTTGGCGGCAAACACTGTTGCGTCAGGCTGGCGCCGGGAGCACATCCGATGTGGTCCTCAGGCTTTGGCGGCAAACACTGTTTTCCTCCTCGGATGATGCTGAGATTCGTTCCCACACGTGGCGGCTGTGGAAATGGTTTCGCCTGACGATTGGCCATCGCAATCCGCAGCGCTGCTTGGACTTCGTGTTAAGGCCATTTCCGCGGCCCCCGTCCCTCCCCTGCACCTCGGTGGCGCCAGGAGAGAGCATATGGCCCAGTGATGCTGGAAGGCTCGGTTTATGGGCCCTCGTCAGGCACTTCCTGCTGGTCTTTGGAGAGGAGCCTTGTTTGCGACTGCACTTTTGCTTCTGCTTCTGCCAAAAGCTTCCTCCAAAACCAGGGATCAAGCCACAGGGTTCCCTAAGCCCTGGTGATCAGGGTGGCTGGACAAGGGCCCCTGGACCATCAGGGACTCTGACAGCCACCAGCACTGCAGGACCTGCACCCGAGCACAAGGACAGCCTGCAGGTCACCTGGGGGTGATGGGAATCTTCCCACATATTGGAGAGTTTGAGACCATCTCCGGCCACAAGCCCACCCTAAGCCAGTGATGGCGAACCTATGACACGCGTGTCAGAGGTGACACGCAAACTCATTTTTTTGGTTGATTTTTCTTTTCTAAATGGCATTTAAATATATAAAATAAATATCAAAAAATAAGTCTTT
>NW_005370710.1:637598-737310 GCF_000412655.1 Myotis brandtii
ATATAAATCTAGAGTCCTTAATGATTTTACAGTGCAAAGGAAATTTCATTGGATGCCCCGGCGGCTGCTAACTCGGTGGCCCTCGCCTCAGAATGGTCTGAATTACACCATGTTTCCTACTAGCAGGGGGGAAGCTGAAAACCAGGTCGGACACTTAAAATAGATCTTGTTCGCAGCATATTCACAGGAAATGGCCCCTCCTGGAAGCAAGGCGGAATTATGTCTTGTCTCTGTTCTGTGAGCCATTAAACAGCTTTGAAATCTGAATTATTAACTAAAACCTGCAAACTAGCCCCATTTCCAACGGCTGTTTGACAGCTCACAGGACTGACTGACTTTGGAGAGAAGCAGATTTCCTTTTCTGTAGCGAATAGAAACCCCACGGCAACCCTAAACGGCATGGAGAAGTGAGGGCGCAGGTGGGTGCTGTTCCCACGGAAGTGGGCACGATGCATGCTGGCATCCGTGGTGCCATTGAAACTCCCGGCTTCCGATGAGCAGGGAGCATGACTGATGTGACTGGGAGCGGGGACTACTGTCATAGAGCAGCTCCCTCCACAGCTTCTTCATTTCACAGAATCATCCAATTCCTCATTGCTCCTTGGTGACAGTGTTTGGTTTTGTGGCCACTACAAAGTAATGACAATTTCATGGAGCCTTTCCGTGACAAGAGTAAGAAAGAAAACCTTAATATTCTTCCCTGTTATCACTACTAGACGTAGAAACAATAGTTCAATGTTTTGGCTTTTTTTATTTTAAACAGTCTGTTTGCCTGGTTTTTACTGAGTGACGTTTGAAGGGATGGAGCAAGTCACAAAGGACTCAAAGGTCAAGGCAGCAGTTGCGGCCACAGTGCCCGTAGAGGTGGGCTTACTTAGCGTCCCTATGGCCAAGGAGAAAGGGGGTATTTGATTAGAAATCCTCTGTAAGAAACACAATAGGCAAGCCTGGTCCTAAGTTAGGGTAACCCAAGTGGCAGCTGGTGAAGAGCAGGTGGGGAGGGAGGGGAGTGTAGGTGAGGGGAATGGAGTCCATCTTGGTCAAGTATGTTTTTTATTAAACGTAGAGTATATGTAAGAGTTATTACATTCACAAAATCAGAACTATTGCATCTATTTCACCAAACTCTTACTTTTTAAAATACATTCTTATTGATTTCAGAGAAGAAGGGAGAGGGAGAGGCAGATAGAAACATTAATGATGAGAGAGAATCATGGATTGGCTACATCCTACACACCCCCTACTAGGGATCGAGCTTGCAACCCAGGCATGTGCCCTAACCTGGAATCGAACCATGACCTCCTAGTTGGATGCTCAACCACTGAGCCACATTGGCCGGGCCAACTCTTTTACTTTTCATGAATAGAAAGCAAAGTGTACAGAAAGAACACTTACTTGGGAAATATTATTTTAAGAGAGACAAACAGTGTGGGTGCTTCAAATGGAATCACTCATCTACAAAATGTTTTATTGGAACTGAAGTGTGCTATTTAACTTGTATCCGTGGATTTGTGCATCTGAGGTTCGTATCAGTGAGAGAGAAATATACTGGTGTGCCCTCATGACTGGGCATGTCATAATCAAAGTTGCTATCGCGTATCGAGGTATCCAGTACTTACTTTATTCTCTGCTGATTATGGGGATTAAACAGTTTAATCCCTATAACAGCTCTGCTAAGCAGGTCTGCTTATTGCACCTCCTGTCTCCTCAAATGACCCACCCAACACTCTCCTGTGGGTGTCACTAGAAATCTGAAACTACCGCCAAAAACGATGTCTACCCAGCACACGCCTCTGTGGTCCATCTTGTATCAGCAGGGACAGCTTTTGTCTGCATTTCTTCTTCCTTATAAGGCAGCCCTTCCCAGGGGCACTGCTCACCACTTTCCTGGATTTTCAAGGACGTCCCCAGCGTCTGGTCCTGAATCATCATGTCCTTCCCTTGATCGTGTAGAGCACCCTCACCCTCCAAACCCCTGTTCTTCCTCCCAAATCTCACCTCCTTTCCCGCTGGACTCCCGGCTGCCAGGAAGAACGGAGTAAACAGATAGTGAGTGATGTCAAGCCATGTGTTTCTTACTGACTCTTTCATCAGAGTATTTAAATTGATCTTCTGGTCCGTCAACGAGGAGCGTTCATCAGTTATGTTAATGATAAAATAGTTTAAGATTCTTCCTTATAATGTTTTTTTTTCTTTCTGCAAAATAACTAATTCTAAACCTTTTCTTCTTTCTTTTCCAAGATATCGAAGACTTTGAGACCAAAACGAGAAGCGCGGTGTCCGTCCGAGAAGGTCAAGGCGTGGTGCTCCTCTGTGGGCCACCACCGCACTTTGGAGGTACGGCGGGGTGACCGGGGTCCCACATCCACTCGGCCACGGCAGGTCCTGGAGCCAGTGGTAGCCTTTCATCAAACCAAAGGGACTGTACCCAGACAGTCAGTGGGTCCGGGCTGCCTGTCACCACTGGAGCCGGTTCAGCAGAGACAGGGTTAGATCATATATGAGTGTTTATTCCAATGCTGTCAGCAGCGTGGGAGGGCAGCGGGTCACCCACAAACATCTGCTCTGCCCCCCATCATAAGCCACTGTGTATATTGGGTAGAAGAACAGAGATTCCATGGGGAAGTAGGCAAAGGGTAGGCCAAATGGGCAGTTTACAGGGAATGGGGGCTGGAGATTTGCACAGGCCTGCGGGTACACAAAGGCCGGGGGGGGGTGTCTTCAAAGGGCTAGTGATGTGCAAAGGGCTGGGGGCCTCCAAAGGGCTGGTGGCTCTGGTTTCTGCAACAGGTTGTTAATCTTTCCATGGCCATAGGCAGCTCCCTGAGGGGGAGGATGGGCTGCATTTCCAGGTGAGCTCCCAGGTCCCACCTGCACCTCCCAGCCAGGTTAGAATGTGCCTTCTTTAATTAGAACAAAGCAATCCCAGTTAACAGAGCAGGACTGATATTTCTTGCAATTCTAGCTGGTCCCCAACATTCTATTTCTGCCCCTACCAGGACCTTGATGCCTTTCAGGTTCATCGTTCCCACATCCAAACAGTCCTCATCCAAATCTTTCATTTAAAATAATGATTTAAGCAGCCACTCAACAAATCAGTCCTTAAGATGCAGCAGGACACCCAGTGGGGGCAGGGAGCCTCGCTGTGATCTGCTGCCTGTCCCCGCACCGCAGGGACCATTGCGCCCACCTCTTCAGGCTCAGCTCTCTCATCTCTTCAGGCTCAGCTCTCTTGTGGGTAGAACCGAGCCTGTAACTGACATCGCTGTTGTAAATGGTAAGTGGGCTCACGGATGCAAGTTGATTAGTGCAAGGACCAGTGCTTCATTCAAAACTGAAAGCTGAGGCTGTTAATTCATGTTGCTTAGTGGGCTCCGTAGAGAAGCTCATTCCAACAGTCCTCTTGGCCACATCACAGTAGCTGTGGGGAGAGGAGCGTTCCTCACCACTGGCAGCGCGTGTTGGATGGCACCGACTCCGGGCATCTTCCAGCGATGGGCGCCGAAGCAGCAAATGCCAGTCTCTATCTGGAATGGATCCCAGCGACCTAAGCCACCCACTGATTCTGCCTCCGCCGGGGTTGCATTGTCTCACATTCCACACGACTTGGTAGATTCTCCAGCCACAGCGAACCCGGAGGAGGCGTGTGAAGATGTCACAGGGTCATCTCGTTCGGACAGCCCCCGGTCGTGCTGAGGGTGTGAGAGTTGGCACAAGAACAGCAGCAGTACTCACAGCACAGCTCCCAACGCGGCGCAGGCATCACCTCCTTGCATCCTCGCCACTGCCTTCACTGCCTCAGGGGGCTCTTGTTCTGCAATGAGAACCCCGAGGCAGAGGGAGGTCGGGTACCTGTTCCAAGGCCACCGCACAGCTGGTGGGCAGAGAGGCCTAGCGTCTAACCCACCTGCCTGGCTCCCAGCCCCCAGCAGGTCCCCACCACCTGCCTCTGACCACCTGCTTCTCTTACAGCGGGTTCACTCTGGAACGAGAGAACCAGGAAAACAGATGGGACAGATATTTAAAAATGAAATGAAAGCACCTTCTCCCCCAATATGAAACCAAATCGTATTATGTTTCTTTAAAATCTTGAAAAGATTTTCCCATCATTTCCATTCTTTACAGGAGTCTACTGAAATGTAGATATAAAAAGGAGAGGAAATTAATTACAACTTGACAGTGTTTTAATTCAATATTATTACTGAGTAGCATGGCAGTCCGCTCACCGGAAATATCACGGGACACGTACAATGTCTTGAAGGCTGTCTGGGGTGAAATAACATTATTCCAGGACACGCGAACCCCTGATGGTGCAGGAGGACATTTCCCAGTGCCATAATCTAAGGTGACAGGACAGAGACATCACATCTGTTCATCACATCTGTCTCTCAGGTCTCTTTAGGCTCTGACTCTGGTCAGAATCTTGGAGGAATCAAAGATTATCGAAGATTATTTTCAACTTTGTTTAAAGAAGGAGAACAGAAATGTAAGCTGTGCGTCAGTCAATGTCACAGTTTAAAAAGGCAGCCCAGCAAGAGGCCTCCCCTCCCACCTCATCCCCAAGGACATTAAAGAATATGTTGACCTTGGATGCAAGCCAGGCTTCCTGGGTACAGCGCCCTCTTGCAAAGCCCTGAGACCAAACCTCAGACCTGCCCAGATGACCTTAAATGAAGGTTGAGAGCTGAGTAACTGACCCTTGTGCATGCAGCTGACGGCAAGCTTGCCCGGTACCGGATGCCACCGTGGCCTCTGTAAGGTGGGAGCAGGACTCCACACATAAGTGTCAATGTTGACCTCACCCGGGAATTGAAGGAGTTTCAGCAGTGACTCTGGGACAGCCCTGGGCTCCCTGGTGTCTGCAAGGCAGGGGGTTTGGACTGTGTTCTTCTCTTCTGTATCGCTCTCCCGGGTCAAAACTGAGGGGGTAGTGACAGACACCTTTTGACCCAACTATACAAATAGTCATCAATCCGTCAGAGGGAGAAAGTATTACTAATCATCTTCATCATAATAGCTGCCAATTGTCCCCCTGAGCGAGCACTAGAAGGGCATCCCTTTCACTTCCTCATTCCACTTCCAATAGTTCATAATTATTATTTTTAAATGAGGAAACTGAGACTCAGAGGAACTCAGGACACCGTTTTTCAGTCCTTAAATAAGGCAAGATGACAACCCGGGACTTTCTGACGTCAAGCGATGCCGGGGGCTGGGAGACGCGCCGTCTCACACATAGACCTCAGGTTGCTCATCCCTTCTGCACGCTCACACCTCCAGACTCGCAGAGAGCCCGGGAGTGTCTTTCAGTGACTCATTTAAAACAGCTCCTTATCCTTCCTTTCCCTTTCTCACCGCCGTGGGAAGGGGAGTTGTGCCAAGAAAGGCTTCGAGAAGGAAGAGAAACATGTTGGCTGAATAACCTTCAAATCGGAAGAATAGACAACCAGTTTACAGTGGGCCAACTCTAGAGCCCTGGAGAGAGGTTTTCTGTCTTTGTCATGTGCCTTTGGGTTAGCAAGTAGGGAGGTTCAGGTTGGATGGATAGACAGACAGACAGGCAGATGCTAGATAGATAGGTGGGTGAGAGTGTTCCATCTCCATGTAAAAAAACTACCAAGCACTTCAAGCAACGCCCGCTTATTAGAACAGGTTGTTCTGTGGTCAGAAGCCACAGGATGGGGCTGGGCTCGGTGCTCAGGTTCTCACAAGGATAAAACCAAGGTCATGACTGGATGGCACTCTTTTCTGGAAAGTCTGAGGAAGAACCCACATCTGAGCTCAATCCCTCATTCCCTCTGTTGACTGGATTCAGTCCCTGCAGTTGTAGGACTAAGGTCCCCACGTCCTGTGGCAGGATGTCCAGGGCCACTGTCCTCTTCCTGATGCTCCCATGTTTCTCGCCTCAGCCCCTCCATCCACAAGTCCAGCAGCAGAGGTTCTCCATGACGTCACCTCCCTCTGGTGACTTAGACTTCTAGCCAGGAGGAGCCTCGCCCGGTGCCAGACTCACCTGATAGCATCCTGGTCACCAAAGGTCAGGCCCCTTTCTCCACGTCACCTGTGCCGTGGAACCAAACCGAACCTAATCACCTGCTCACAGAAGGGACATCTGACCCCGTTAACAAGCAGTGGAGGCAGGGGTCAATGGGTCATCTCAGAATTCTGTCAACAGCTGGAAGGAGGAGTGCCATTCACCCAGAGGAGCCCCAGAAAGGGGCAGCAGGTTTGGGGCTGGGGAGATCAGGAGTTTGTTTGAGACATGCTCACTCTCAGAGGCCAGGTAGGTATGAGTGGCATTTCTGAGCAGGCAGCTGGATTTACATGGCTGTGAGAGAGGTCTGGTTTGGAGAACTACATTTGGGAGTTAGCATAGATACGTGGTGTTTAACACCATGTGACTGCGTAGAATAACGGGTGCCTACTGTTCACTGGGCACAGCACGGGGCATACCTCAGCCCATGCAACACTTCTTGGAAATTTCCCCCATTCTACACATTGAGTGATTATGTTAAAAAGGTTAGTGTCATTGCGATCAAGATCACGTGTCTGGAGTTCAAGGTGACCCTGTCTACACAGCACGGCATGTATTCCACTACCTAATTCATCTGGCACGACCCTGTCCCCCACAGACACATACGTGCTAGATAAAGCCTATAAGAGATAACCAGTGCTCTTATCCCTATTGGAGAATATGTAAACACTGCCAGAGAGGTGGACTAATTTACCATGGCTTCCCCATCCATGTGACTGACCCATAACCCGGAGTTCCTTCTCCAGGCCCCAGCTCTGGATCCCTCTACCCACTGTCAGCCTCTCATTCGCTCCCAGTAAGGCTGTTTTCCTTACTGCCCAGCACATGGGATAGAACTCGCACCTTATAGCCTGTTACCAACCCCATAGCCCAGGCTTTCTCCACTCGCCACTGTTGACCACTAGGGGGCGGTAACCCCGCAGTGGGGGCTGCCTGCACCTTGCAGGTGTTCAGCAGCCTCTCTGGCCTCTACCCACTCGATGTCCTAACCACTCCAAGTCTCAAGAGCAGGAGTGAAAGATGTTAAAGACGTTGCCAAGCATTTCCTGGCGGAAACATCACCCCTGCTGGGAGCCCCTGTCAGAGCACCCCTCACATCATCCGGGGGAGCAAGGGCCTGCCTTCCAGGACCGGCCTCTTCTTCAAGTTGGAGGTTCCCAGCAGCTCCCAGAATCAGGCTGAGTTTTTGTTCCTGCCCAGTAGGCCCAGCCAGCACCCAATCGGGCCTCTGGAACCTGGACTCAGAGGCCTTGGCCTTAACCGCATGCCCCTCTGTGGACCCCACGGCGGCCGGCTCCACTCCAGCCAGGAGGCCCGTGCATCACGGCGTGTGAAGTCCAGGTGGCCCAGCAGTAACTACAGGACAAATGGGGACTCCAATCGAAGTGGTCGTAAAGGTGCGGCCGTTTTCCGGTTTAGCACCGATATTAACGACTTCAGCCCAGAAGAGGAATGATTTTCCTCGGATTAGGTCTTTGCCGACTGAGCTAGCATCCCCGTGATTGACCGCCGAAAGCCCGCCACGTCTAACCCCAGAGCCATGCACAAGGTTTGCGGTAAAGTACATTCACTCTGGAATATTCCAAAGGGGGGGTTCCCACTGGATCTGAGCACTATGCCTCCAAGTGTTGGCTCCTTTATTTTCTGCAGCGAGGAGCAGGCCATGGGTCAGCGCTTCTCCTTCTTGGTCTCTTCCGTGCGCCTCGCTTCCTCTCTAATAAAAACTGCGTCCCCTGTAATGGGTATAATTGCACATATCTTCCGTGTTTGTATTTTAAATATCACAGTACAAGATATAAGGCTGTAAAAGATGTCAAAACACACTGGTGCTCGGGAAATAGGATTTGTGCATGCTTGAGAGAGCAGCCGGGGAGGCTGCAGCTGCCTCCTGCGGAGCTGCCATTTCCAATAATAACACTGTGGAGGCTGTTGTCGGGGACGCTTTGGACTGATTACCAACAGACTCCAATGCCACTGCTGAGTCATCCCTGGACCGGCACCGGGACCATTAATAACAGAGGGATGGCGAGGATGGGGGGGGGGGGGTATTTAAAAATGCAACGGTTTCAAATAAAGTGGTTCATGAATTATGCATTTAATTAAGGAAAGCCAAATGGGAAGGATTTTAAACTTCCAATTTGCAGAGGGTTTTTTTTTTTGCCCTATTAAAAAATAGACAGATTAAGCGCGCAGTGGCTGCTGATGAAACCAAGCAGATGAGGGCCCCTGAAGGCGGGCTGTGTGGATGGAGGGGCAGAGGCAGCCGGGGGAGGGAGGGACCATGTGACTGCATCAGCCATCACAGACGGGCAGCCAGGGCCCCTGGCTTGCAGTGGCCGCGGGCACGGTCATCTCCCCTCGGGGAGGGGGGGGGCGGGTGGCGGTGGCGGAGGGAGGCCTCTCAGGCCTTCTCTGTCCCAGACAGTCCGTGAACTTCTGTACTGAGAACATGCTCTTCTCCAGGCCCCACATCTCCCAGAGGCAGGGCAACGGGGCCCCCAATCTCCCCAAGTCCAGGCTTCCCTCCGGGGGTGCTCCTGCAGGGGAGATGGAGTTTGACCTTGATGTAGGCAATTGTCAACGTGGAGACCGGGGCCCAGGTCAGCAGCACCTGGGAATTGTCGGCAGTGGAATTATCTGTGTTAGGGTCACAGAAGGAGGAACGCCCGAGGCCAAGAGGAGTAAAGAATTATGAACTTATTGGGTCATCTGGAGACCAGATGGGCTGAGCCCCCAAATGGCGACAGCCCCAGGGACGGGGAGTCAGATTTTAAAGGACTCTAGGCGGTTTTTTGTGGGCGGAGAATTCTCTGGGTGGGTCCTGAAGGGAAAGATACTGGTCTTGGCCAGTGGAATGTGGTCTGAGCGAAAGGGGATGTAGTTGTGAAGTGGTCTAAAGGTCAGGTCCCAGTGGAGGGTTAGCCATTCAATCATTTGATCCAGCCTGACAATCTGGCTCCTCCCACCAACAGAGCCCTCATGGGGCGGAGCCCAGAAGTCTGGGTTTTACCAAGTCCCCCTGGCCATTCGGACGCACACTCAAGTTTTAGGATCTCTGCTCTAGACAGGCCGTTTTGGAGAGAATTAGTTGTTAGGGGTTTCACAGATGTGTTCCATTCCCTGCTAATATTGGCTATAGACACGTAATTTTGAGTGACAGGTTAACCTTCAATCCCACCGGATTCTGAGACACTGAGCTCAGGGCAGGCAGTGTTGAGGGGGGAGGAGTAGGAGGTGAGGCCCAGTCGTCCCACATGTGAGAAGGGCTGGGCATGCCCGGAGCTTGGGGGTTTGAAGGAAGCCTGAGAGTGAGGGAGGGTAGCCATGGCGAGCCCTGACCCACAAAAAGAGAATCAAAGAAACAAAGGAAGGAAGAGAGGTGGTACTGGAGGAGGGAGCAAAGGATGTGGCGTCTGAAGGATCTAGGTCCTCGTCCTTCTCCCTCGTATCAACAATGTGACATCCACACCCTCTCATTAGAGGGGCGTATGAGCAACAGCTCTTTTTTTGTGGTTATTATTCTTTATGGAGTCGTCCCTAATCCTGGACCACATTCTTGCAGGAGCTCCTGCTAGTTCCACTCTTGAAGGACATACTACATTTAGGAGCAGGTTGAAATGTTTTAGCAGCTAAGGTAACAATGAATTCCCAAGGGAGAGATGGGAATTACGGCCTCAGATCCCAAGATTACAGGGTATAGGAAATAATGATTTGGAGGCACAGAAAGAGGCAGCCTGTCAGTTCTGTCACAGGAAAGGGGTGACCTTGCCTTTCAGAGAGCGGGCGCTGGTTTCTCTCCCTCGGCGCCACTGACCACAGACCCCTCAGCTCAGCATGGCCTGGACACTGGCTCAAGAGCATCTTTGTTCCACAAAAGGTTTGAAAGATGAGGTGTCCGTGAGACCTGGGGAATCTGAACTACATTTGTCCTCCTCTTTATGTTGAAGAAAAGTTGACGATCTAGATGGCTCTGTGGTTTCCAACAAAATCCCTTGGAACCCCTTTTTTGGTGGAGACGGAGCAAGAGGCTTGGATGTGAGGCAGCAAAGGGCATCGGTAAAGAAACTTAGAGACAAGAGACCCCTTGGGATGATGGACGCCAGGAGGGACTTGCAGAAGAAAACAAAGACTTGGTAACTGGGAATGGATGTGAATTTCAGAGCATGTTTAAAAAGAAATAAGAAGTGACTTACATTTGTTCATTCTTGGTAAGACACAGACTCTTAGGGAGGTCAAAGGAAGGCAGAGGGCAGGGTAGGCCATTCACAGAAACATGGGTTCAACCTCCCGACCTCTGCAAAGAGAAGTCTTGCAACGTCTCAAGCGATGCTAGTCCATCCTCTGCTTGGTCACCACAGACGGCGAGCTCATTGCTCACAGCTCAGCTGCAGCTCTGACCTTTACATGGACCTTCCTTATTCTAGGAGTCAAACAGCACTCGACATCCCCACCGGCTCCAGCTCCTGCCTCTGCCTTCTGGCCATCATGGGCAGGATGACCATAGAATGTGTCATCCAAACTGGCTACATCTGAATAGAGGAGAATGTTACCGTTCCACCAGGACCACAGACACACTGGACAAACAGGGGCGGGATCTTATTCTCATCATGGATAAGGAGGGCACAGAACTTTCAAAGAAGGAGGAACCTGGTAAGGACACGAGGTCTTTTTCCTGTTTTCCAGATTTATCTTACGCATGGACCTTCAACGATAACCCTTTGCACGTCCAAGAGGACAACAGGCGGTTTGTTTCTCAAGAGACAGGCAACCTGTACATCGCCAAAGTGGAGCCGTCCGATGTGGGCAACTACACCTGCTTCGTAACGAACAGGGAAGCGCGGAGAAGCGTCCGAGGCCCACCCACGCCCCTGGTGCAGCGGCCTGATGGTAAGGGGATGGCTTCTCTTGGGGGTGTGCTCGGTCGGTGGCTAAGCCTGGGAGGTCTGTGAGCACTCTGCTTCCCTCTGGTTCAGAGCAGCCACACCATCTAGGAGTCCCGGGTCCATTCACAACTATGATAACCATCACAAACATAAGATTCTGTAACTCACCCAGGTGAGACCGTGTATGTGATTCTGGCTATTCCATGCCATCTCTTCTCGGGCACTGTAATCCATCGGCTTTGCTTTGCTTTGCTTAGGGAGTATTTTGTCAAAAACACTATTTGGGGAGTAGGTGTGTGTATACACGCATGGGTACTGCCAAACTTATTAATTGAATTGTTTTATTTTTAATGAACATGGGACACAGCTTTCCTTTGGTGCCTTTCTTTTCCATCTTTGTCTCTTTTGTTCACCCTTTATTAACCTGACTGACAAAACGGGGGGAAATTCACATCCCAGGGAAGAGAGAGAGCCAACATTAGTTATGAGCATTGCAAAGAGGAATGAGACGCAAGATGCATGCTAACGCTTGTCCGCCCAGAAACACACTTCAGATGAGCTGTGTAGCTTAATCAAGTCATCGCCGGTGTAAGACTGAGAGGATGGAAAACGTAAGGAAGTCATCCAAGTAGAAAAATCCCCCAGCAGATTCTTTAATTAAACATGCACAGTGGGAGAGGTGCCCACAGAAAGTCGGCTGCTGCATTTTATGTTCAGATTCTGGAATTGGCAGAG
The DNA here is from genome assembly GCF_000412655.1 of Myotis brandtii. Lineage (NCBI taxonomy): Eukaryota > Metazoa > Chordata > Mammalia > Chiroptera > Vespertilionidae > Myotis > Myotis brandtii. Next base: position 649,248 of record NW_005370710.1, read on the forward strand.
TTTATCTCCTCTCGGAGGAGTTTAGCAAAAGCAAGAATATAATGCTAATGATGGGTACCAAGTGCTAAAACTGGCTGCATGCAGGCAGCTCTCATGAGAGAGCTTTTATAATCACTGACCGCCCAACAGGTCTGCATGGTCTCCATTCAGAACTTAGCAACCACTAGATTTATCCATGAGTCCGATGTCTCCCTTCAGGTCAACAACATGCATAGAAATTCTGTGTTTCCCCACTTTTTTCTGTTTCCCTTAGTTTCTGCTTCTCCCTTTCGTAATTCCCTTCTTCTCCCACCCCTCTCTCCCTTCAACACATTCATGATAACAAGAGATCAGGAGCATTGTATATAGTAAAAGTTGTCACTCAAGAAATAGCAGATGTCAAGAGAATGGAAAGTATGACACCCACCCATGTAGGTGAGTAACATAGTGCTCTACCCATGACCCTTTTGAATGTTCAGAATGACCAAGGTCTTAAAAATGAGGTATTTCTATTGCCACGTGTTTTGTAATTTTTGCCTTTGGTGCAATTGTACTGGCCACCAATAATTGATTATTTTAGGAACCTATCACTCCAGTAAAACGATAACCAAACTGTTAAAGAACCTCGGTGTGTCCTCGGTTAAATGAACGAAGCCTATGAGGGTAGAGCGGAGACACGTTGCTGCTGGTCACAGCTCACCTGGCAGCTGGCATATTTACAACAATCAGACCGCGGTCTCACGCTCAACCTAGCCCATGCCCACAACGCCTTATTGGACATTCAAAAACTATCAAAGCAAACATTCTTATACGTGTAGAGCAAACCTATTGAGCAGTAAGCACTTAATAAAGTGACATAAGAATATTTACTAATCTTTGTTTATCCCAACTAGCGTGATCACTACACAGGCTTTGTTGCAGAAATGCTGAGATTTTGGATTGAGGGGTGCTGCCTCAGACCTCTCACCTTGTTAGCTGAAAATGTCCTTATTCCTGAGCCGACCTGGTCCCCGTGAGTCCCACCAAGAGAGACAGAGCTGGGTCTCGCTAAGAGAGACGTCCGTGGTCACCCAGGAGCATCTTAGATGCTGTGTTCAGTTCTCCGTCGGTGACGGTAATTCTTCTCATGATGTTGATGTGGGACCCAGGGAAACGATGCCTCTTTTCTGACACTTCCATGTCCTGGACATTTGATTTTCAGGGGAGGGGAGTGCCGAACCCCTTGAACGGTATCATGACCTTCTCTTGCTCCCTGTCAGTCATGAAAACATAGAAACGTACTGTTAATTGAAGGACAAAACATCCGATGTTGGTTAATGAAGCATCGACTTCATGGGAAACTTCTGTTTTCTGTTCTCCAGAATGCTGCTAGCTCTTTTGATGTTTAACAGGTGTGATGGGGGAATATGAACCAAAGATCGAAGTGCGTTTTCCTGACACTATACAAGCCACAAAGGATTCGTCTGTAAAACTGGAATGCTTTGCCCTTGGAAAGTAAGGTTGTTTTGTTTTGTTTCCTGGTGTTTTAATTAAAAAAACAACAACACTTTTTGCTATTCAAACATTGCTCTAAGGTAAATTACCAAACAGATTTCAAATGCTGGGGGAATGAGAAAGTTTCTGATTGGAATTTAAGCAAAATGCTGAATACTCTGAAAATGATGGGGCTGCAGTTCTCCCCTAAATCGCTGTTATTTCTGCCAGTCTGACCCACTTCGGCAGCAGCTGCATGAGAGTAAGTGCACGGGTGTGTCACCAAGCCCTCCACACACCCTGCCTGCATCCTGTCCCACATCCACGGCCCGCGGGGTCGCCCTGCGTAATTAACCAGCGATAATTATAAATGAAAAGCCTGCACTGTGGTTCCCAAAATAAGACTAATTAAGGGCCATTGTTCACGGTGGACAATTAGATTGAGTCACACCTGCGGCAGTGGGGGTGCTTTGTGAGACTCAGATACCTGTGTTTCAGCCAACAGGATTGGGATGCTTTTAAGGCGGCCAAAGACTTGCTGTTTTGCACATAACATTCGGACATCTCTTTACCTTTGGGGGATGGGCCAACTTCATTTTTAGGCCTGTGGACACCAGTAGCCCCAGAACAAAGGGGTAAACAGGGTAGATTTGCCGTTTCTAAACATGGGTGTGCAATGCAACCGGGACGTGGTTAGAGGGAGATGTTGTAGGTGTCGGTCCCACGTCTCTGTCCCCAAGAGCTCCCAGGTAGGGCCACTCTTGTCCACAGACCACACTGGACGGGCTCAGGCTCTCACCGGCCGAGTGAGGACTCCCTCTGAATGCAATTGTACTGGCCACCAATAACTGCTTATTTGAGAAGAGAGTGGATCATACAAGCAGGAAACACAGCTGTCTTTTGCTAAGGTGGTCAGCACATTTAGAAATGGTGCTTAACAGCCCGAACTGCGGGAAACACCACTTAAAGTGCCCATCTTGTTCTTAGGTAAATACAGCGAGCAACCCAAACAGTGCTGGTTAATAAAGCTGTTAGGTTCCTTCTATATGTGGAATTCTGTAGATATTTAAAGTTTTCAGTCTGTGTTTTTCATATATTTAAAAGATTCTATTTTATTTTTGCTCAGTACTGGTCCCATAGTATTTGTCTAATGATTAATTTTTTGATTGATTAATTTAAGGAAGGGAAAAATGGGGACTTCATGTCAGTTTTTGTTTGTTTGCCTGCCTTTTAAGATATTATGGACTTTGACCATTTTCAAGCTTTCTCAGAATTTAAAGTTACCAAAAAAAATTAAATGTTAGAAAAATACTTTGAAAATTAGGTGATTTATTTAAAAAAAAAAAAAACCAGTGAGAGATAGCATCTGAAACAGATATCAATAGCTTATTCTATGACATTGAACATCAGGAAATGTGGATTCCTGAAACTTAAAAAAAAATACTCTTACATAATAAATAACCAAAAATAATTGAGGCTAGTTCTCAAGAATCCCACATAAATAGATGTTATTTGTTAGGATGTCTAACTAAGAATATATCTGATGTATATTGTCCTCAGAATTGTGCAGGGTGCACCATAGCTTTTTACGTGTGAGAACGTGAGGCTTACATTGAATGAGTCACCTGTTTGGTTTCAGCTTCTGTGAGGAAGGCAGGGCAAGGAACCCACTCCCACCTGGCTTTAGGCTCTGAGTAATTATTTTAAATTCACAGGCTCATACTCCAGAGCTTTGCCGTGTTTGGGTCTGGCTCCACTGCTTGCTTTGTCTCTGCAGACTGCTTTTTTGCACTTTTTATTGAAACCTAGACATGCGGTCTCGGGTAAAAGGAACTAGGTAACTAGCTTTTAGAGTGAGGTTTATGTTTATGCAGCTAAGACATGGGCTGTGCTTACTGTGCACGGTGGCTGCGGCACCAGAGGCTGGCGTTTCTGTGCCGTCCGCGGGTTTCCGTTGTCTCCCTGTCCTGTTTGGGTTTCTCTAGGGTCTTTGTCCATATGAGTCTGAGGTCTGCTGTTCTTCCTGCTGCAATCCCCACTCTGCTATGGAGCCCTGCCCCCCCGCCCCCCAGGACGTGAGAGTCCCTGTTTGCTCATTCCATCATCACTGTCACCTGTGGGTCTGTTTCTATTGACTGCTTTTTCTCCTAATCATGTTTCTCATTGGTAGGTTATCTAGTAATTTTCGATTGAATTGTAGACATGAACATTATGTTGTGGAATTCTGGACTGTGGTATTTATTCCAGGTGTTAGATTTTATTGATCAGAGTGAAGTTACTAGGAATCTGGGTGATCTTTCTGTGGCCTGTGAGTAAGCTTCCTTTGAGTAGATTCAGAGTCAACATTTGTCTCAGGCTGGTTTATGACTGAGATGCACCTTCAGCTGAACGCTCCTAAGGCTCACCTGTGGATGGTGGGAAGCCGTCTTCTACCTCTGTCTGTGAGAATTGTTCTCTGCCTCGCCTGGCGTGTCCCTCTTAGGCAGACATCTGGAGCTTGTTCCATTAGCAGCCCCACCCTCTCCGATACCTACAACCCCAACTCCTCAGTCCTCCATGCCTCCTCATCTCAGTGAAGCAGGCATGTCCCACGTCTGTCCTCCCTCCATATTCTCTGACCTGGGAAGTGCCTGGGGAGGGAAAACAGGGACACCACAGGCTCCCTTTGGGGACCACGGTTTTGTGCCCCCCCCCTTGTTACATTTCTAGAGTCGGGTTTGTTTCCATACATTTATCCAGTTTCTTAATGTTTGCAGCAGGAGGTAAATGCAGTCCCTGTTACACCAACATAAATGGAGGCTTGGGGTTGATTTAACACAGTGTTGTTAGGTAAATGTAGACCTGGTGTTGAAATTTAGTTTCACTGGTTCTGACTTCAAAACCCACACCCATAGCCACTGGTGTTTATATCAGATTTTAACATGTAAATAAATTCCCCATGCGCAGATGAAGCTAGCCCCCAATTCTGTACATGTTTTCCTTTAAAAAAAAGGCTTGAAATTTTTCAGAAAAATGTTAAAATAATTTTATGTGGGGAATGGAACTATGGAGATATTTTCTATTTAGATTCTCTGTAATTACTACTATATCAGCAACCAGTACATTTTGATTTTATATATTAATGATTTAAAATTTTTCAAAAAAATAACCTTTTTCAAATTCAACCTTTTTTTTTTTTTTTAAATGACAAGAAATAAGTGATTCCCAAAAATCAATCAGGGCTATTGAGGAGCATATGCCCTACCATTTTATGTATGATGATATCAATATCTACCATCTGTAATAATCTGGTATAGACCAGCGGGTGTGGCTCAGTGGTTGAGCATCAGCCCATGAACCAGGAGGCTGGTTAGAGTCTGGTCAGGGCACATGCCGTGGTTGCTGGCTCAATCCCCAGTAGTAGGCAGTAAATTAATGATGTTTCTTTCTCATTGATGTTTCTATCTCATTATCCCTCTCCCTTCCTCTCTCTAAAATTAATAAAAAAGTTAAATTATTATTTTTTTAAAACTTGGTATAGAGGGTTAGAGAGGAAGCACAGCTTCCTTCCCAGCCACCACCTTAGGAGGCAGCTGCTAATGTGCAGGCAGGGAGGATGGAGAGGAAAAGTAAGGCTGGCAGGAGCGTGTATGCACCAAGTCTAATCATCTTCAACCAGCGCAGGCTACCCTGAGTATAGGGTGATTATGACCAAACCTCAGATTCATACCTCACCTTCCATGGCTTTGACTTCTGGGATGTATCACTTACTTTCTGTGCTGCAGTTTCAAAGCTGTCGTGATCACAGATTTAACTCTCAACTCTTCTCATTTGTTTCACGTGGCAGACTCTTAATTATCTGAGCTGCAAATTAATTGCGTTGTGAGGCACCCTGAGAGGCTCGGGGTGTGGGTGCTGTGCACAGGCAGGCAGGTTGGCTGACACACCTGTGTCTCCTTGGAAGCCAACACGGGCCTGAGCTCTTGGTGCAGAAATTAAACCTGTGTCCCTCGTAACTCTCCCGCCGCTAGTAAACAACCCTGCGGATTTCCTTTTCTTCTCCTTCTTAATTTAAGAACTTGGCTGTCAGTGCTCTGGGATGTAAATAAAATCTATCGCCCCACTGCATGTTCCCATGTCCCGGAGCCTTCGCACAGAGGACCATATTTATGTAAACATGTATATCTTATGTATATATATATATATTTCCCTAATTTATGGGGGGAAAATACCCAGCTTGGCTATTAATGTCCAGCAGTAAATCTGAAGCCTCGCCGAGGTGTTTCTAGATGTCCCAGGACTTCCAGAGGCCTGAGCAGGCGTCTGAAGTTTGCTTTTCTCATCATGCAGGGGACATCCTACAGGGCGACCACAGGGCTGTGGAGTTACATTAGGTCCATTCAGACTTTCTAGGCCCATAATGATTGTTCTAAAATCATCGGCAAGGTATCTTAAAATTCCCTGTTTGAACGTCTAAATAGTCATTTGGCTCATTGTGTTGAGTAGCTAGAGAGCAGAATATTTCCCCAGACATATTTGCCCCATGTGCCCCGGAATGTATCCTGAAGCCTAGTCTTTTATTATTTTTAAAATATATGTTTTTATTGATTTCAGAGAGGAAGGGAGAGGGAGAGAGAGACAGAAACATCAAGGATGAGAGAGAATTGTGGATCAGCTGCCTCCTGCATGCCCCCTACTGGGGATCGATCCTGCAACCCTGGCATGTGCCCTGACCAGGAATTGAACCGGCACCTCCTGGTTCATGGGTCAACGCTCAACCACTGAGCCACATCGACCAGGCCCTGGCCCCATTTGATAATCATGACAATAAGCAATTAATGAGCCTTCCTTTTGGTACAGGCTTCACATTCTCAGTGATATGCCCCCTTTGACCCTCTTCCAAAGCCTGCCCTGTGCCCATTATCTCTAGTTGCAGGTGAGGGTCCAGCTGAGGCTCCGAAGGCTCGGGATCTACACTGTGTCACAGAATCGGCCCGTGTCTTCCTACACTGTGTCAGTGCCTCCATGATCAGGAGCAAATCACTGTGGCTCCTCAGTCCCTGGGGCAGCCTCGGTGGAAGGGCAGACCAGTGCCTGCCGGCCAGCAGCCTCTTCCCAAGGGGCCTGGGTGGACACTGACCGCCCCCAGGATCCCGAGGACATGCCTATCCCCCGGCCGAGACGTCTCCTCCCTCCGTGCCCTGAGCTTGCTTTTCTGCAGAGCTCGCGGATTTATCCCTATTGTGTCCCCACGGGACAGCCCTCCGCTCAGGCTCTGTATGAATATTTCAAGTCTGGAAACGAGAGCAGCTGGCCCAGCAGCCTGAAATGTTAACAAAGGCTCTTCGCCCGTTTCCTTTCTCCGCTTCAGTCCCTTCGATTAAAAATGGCCACTGACGGGATTTTCTGAAATGAGGTTCGAGTTCAGAATAATCCCAACGTAAGCATCTCTGAGAACGGGTTCTCTGGACCAGCTTCTACTTAAAAACTCGGTATGGCCTGGATTTAAGCTGCGGATAATGAGGTTTAAGAAATCCAGGCGAGAAATAGAAGCTTTCTCAAACGGCACCAGTAATGAAAATTCTATTTATGGGCTGAAAGTATGGAATTGAAACACAGTTCCTACGACTGTGTGGAGAGCTTTCATTTAACTTCCAATTAAGGTTGAGCTCGGCCAGATGGTTAACGAATGTATCTCCATCTTTGATAAAAGTAATAGAATGCTCACTCAGGAAAAAGCATACGGATGAGAGAATGGAGTGTCTGTCCCTGTTTAGGGTGACACTTATGTAAGAAGCAGGAAACCAGAGGGGTGGGGAGGAGAGAAAAAAAGAAAGGAAGAAAGAAAGAAAAAAGAAAGAGAGGAAGGGAGGGAGAGAGAGAAAGAGAGATGGGGGGAAGGAAGGAAGGAAGGAAGGAAGGAAGGAAGGAAGGAAGGAAGGAAGGAAGGAAGGAAGGAAATGTTTGGAGGACTTTGCTTTTATAATCTGGCCTTTTTCACAACTGTGAGGCCCCGTTTCAGGCTGACTTGGTTTAGAAAATCGGGAGGAAATGAGAAAAGGCTTTGCAACTCCCCCTTTCGCATGCGAGGTCCGTGAGGGGCTCACCTCTGGGCTGAGGAGACACCGCATGAGAGACTTGCTTCAGATTGGTTTTCTTTCCTGAGGTTTGATTCCAAGCTCGACTTCTACCTCATATTTGTGAAGATAATAAAAAGGGGGGCGGGGGGAGGCTGTAGCTGAAAGGGAGATGTGGGCAGAAATGGCAGATGTCTGTATTAGGATGATGGCGCCATTGATTATGACTTACCTTCTAATGGCAAAGTTTCAAGAGATTTCACAATGATCTCTCTCCCTAAGGCCCCTCAGGGGTCCCCACTGCTGGGTGCATTCTTCACGCGGCTTCAGAAAAGAGAGGGTGAAATCTAAGCAGTTTATTTAGTGCCTTCATGGGAAGTTCTCCCCCAAATGGGGACTTGTCCCTAGGATGCCTCTGATTTGCATTAATTCTCTCTGACTCTATATACAGTCCCATTACCAGTCAAACAGAATCCCAGCCTTCTTGCTTAGCAGTGATGTAACAAATCTGACCACAATCTCAACATTTAAATAGTATCTATGGATCTTACAAAACTGTTTGATATTTTTCCCACTAGAAACTTGTTAACATGAAATGTGGCCACAGTATGCACTTGATAAGACTTAAATTGAAAAAAAAAAGCTTTTTTTTTACTGTTTGAGTGATTACTTATGGATCATAGAGCTGCTTTGAGAATTCTCAACTATCTCAACTATAAAACGGGATATCCAGAAGGAATGCACCAAATCCCGTCGTTCAATCTCACAGACAGACATGAACAGGGCAGGTGTAGGACCCAGGTGTTCACAATCTATCCATCAAGTCCTTGTTGACAGAAATCAGCAGGAGTATAACTCAGACAGGCTTAGGCCAAAAAGAGAACCATTGATGAACTGAAATGCTCGGAGGGAGATCTTTGGCCCGGGACATAGCTTGATCAATGCATGTGAGGAATTCTAAGTTATTCCTTTCCCTTTGCCTGAGCTTTGGCTTTCACGGATCCTCTCTCCATGTGGGGAAAAGCTCCATGTTTATATCCCACAGTCTGAACAAATTCCCATGAAAAAAGATTTGCTCTTCTGGAGCTCTTCCGAAAGCCATCCCAGATCCGTGTCTGGCTGCCTCCGATTGGGTAGCCGTGGCTTCCTGGTGGACCAGTGACAGTGGCCACAGTGCAGAAGTCTCTGAGGCAGGACCTGAATCACATGCTCTGTCAGCTCAGGCAACTGGAAGGGGATTGTCAGGAAGAGGGGTGGGTGCTGACATTGAGGGTGGGAGCCATTGGGATCTGGGAGGCTCAGGGACCTGAGGGGCACTGACATTCCCTCCTGCACTGCTCCCCTTGGAATGGGGTCCCTATGGAGCAGGGGTGGGGAACCCTTTTTCCTGCCAAGGGCCATTTGGATATTTATGACATCCTTCATGGGCCATACAAAATTATCAACTTAAAAATTAACCTGCTATATTAGGTCAAACATTTAATTAACTCATTCCTCATGCCTTGGCAGGGCCAGACCAAATGATTTTCTGGGCCTCAGACGGCCTGCAGGCTGGACGTTCCCCACCCCTGCTGTAGAAGACAGTCACGTCATCCATCCAGGGAGTGATGCTCATCCAGAGAGACTTTGGTGGCATCACTGAGCTCCATGGGGCGGAGGAAAGTCAGAATAGCTGAGGTTGGTGGGACTTGTTCTTTTTGCCCCCACGTCACATGGAGACTCACTTTCTGCAGATCCATAGATGTCAGAGCGACCAGAGGAGGGTCTTACAATGGCTTTGGGGTGTGTGAGGCAAAGAAGCCGGGACACAAACCCCAGCTCCACTGCTTTTAGTTACAGGGAGAGACAGTGAAATCCTATGTACAGGTCATCCATGTGGATAGTACCTAGCACATCGTGTGTGCTTAGTAATCAGTAGCGATTGGTTGTGATAGGGTTGTGATCGTTATCATTAAATATCAAACCCTTCTGTTACTGGCGCAGAGATTTAGATATTTAGTTAGGTTAAAAGTTGAGCTGTCTTCACAATCAAACTAATGGACTGTGATATAAGCATGGAAAGTACTCTCTACTGAAATTATTTTTTGTCTGAATGCCAGCGATCATAACCGTTTCTAGTCGGATACTGTGCGTGTCTTTGTCATAAACCTGAGAGATACACTGTCACAAAGAGATAAAAGGCCGGGCATTCACACAAGTATCACAGCCTCTATTATCTCCCTTTGTAAATAAACATTCTTAGAAATTTTTATTACATGGGTAATGCATGCTCATTGTAGGAAAATAATGGAAAATGGAGATAAACAGAAAGTGGAGAATGAAAGACATCCAAGGCCTCCCAACCCAGGGGTAAGAACTTCTCACATGTTCACAGATGCATGCCGTGTGTTTAAAAACTGGACAGCTCTGCATCTAGCACAGAGTTCAGACCAGGTGACAATCCCTCTCTGTGAACAAATTCTCCTGCAGAAATTCATTTTCATGTGTGCCAGTTTGGTATTCCGTAAAGCGAATGGACAGAAAACCAGTTCTCTGAGGTTAATTGTGGCAGGAATATGCCATTTTACTAAAATGTCAACCTCATTTTGTGCTAAGTGGGCAAGGCTTTTCAAAAAGACAGAAACTAAATTTATGATAATAGTGATTTTATTTTGTGTTAAAATTCAAGATTTGTAACTTTCTGGTAATTCTGAAACAATAGATGAAATCAAACATCGACTCGGAGTAGGTTTTCTGACAACATGTGAGCCTCTGTATGACTTTCTACGCTGACAGAGTCTTCGGCAGGTCCTTGCTTTCTCAGAGGCCTCTCTGGGTCATCACCACCCACTTTTGGCAGTGGGTTCACCATTCAAACTCCACAGACCCTTGGCCACCACTTTTAATGTGGTTAGAAGTTTCTCCCGCATCACTTTTGTCAACTTGAAAAAAATCCTGCTTCTTCTACAAAGTTGACACTTTGGCTTTGCAAAATAATTATATTATTATTAACTTACAACATATCAAATATAAATATTTAGATCACCTGACAATCTCAAAGGGAATGAAGAGGGGCATGCTTGGAGAAAGGGAGAGATGTTAATGTAAATGGATGGGGATTGGTTTTATAAATGACTAGAGGCCCGATGCACGAAATTCGTGCAAAAGTAGGCCTTCCTTCCCCCTGCTGCCGGCACCGGCTTCCCTCTGACACCCGGGACCCGGGCTTCCCTCTTAGCCCTGGCTTCGCCTGGAAGGACGTCCGGTCTAATTAGCATATTACGCTTTTATTATTATAGATAGTTTATTAGAGAATGTGGTCCTGTTGTGACTTTATATTAAACATGTAAAAGTGAGGTCTTCTAAGCCACAGATTTCTAAGTTCACTCTTCATTGTCAGACATTAAGTTTACATATTAAAAGTATATTCATATTAGACTAAAGATATCAGATCTATGATATTAAGCTATATTCCTATAAATAAAGGAATTCTTTACACATTCTCTCTAACAGGAGACAGGGTACCATTCAGTCATTTATAGATTATTGTTGTTTCACTTTTTGTAAAACAGGGTGATGAGTATTTTTTGAGGCTCATGGAGCATGCTCTCCCAATTCACATGGGTCGATCACAATACTGATCCCCTTGGTAATCTAGCTCACCCACCACCCACGTCTTCAGGTGCCTGCTGGGACCAATTTAGCTTTAGAGGAATCTACCACTTTCTTAGAATCCACAAATACAGACAGAGCTTGCCTCCTCTGAGATGCCATGTCCTTTGGGCAATTTCCTGAATGTGTTTAAATTGATATCATCTCAGGGCCATCTCTACAGCCTATGCCCTTTGTTTACGTTCTTGCAATTTACAAATAGATTCATTTTTTATTATTTGTTTATGGCACATCACTCCACTAGTCTGTCAGCAGTGTGAGGCCAGAGAACATGTTTATTTTGCTCAGCAATTCATTCTCTGGTCAGAGCACCGTGACTGCAGGTGGCAGGCCCTGAATGAGGTGTTACAAGCGCTGATGGAGTGAATGCAAGTGGTCGCATGACCGGCATGCGAGCCTCGGGGGTGATTCATTGGAGGGTTTCCCTGAGAGTTCATGTTAAGGACACTCCCATTTTACCCTGTTGTCACAAGACCCAGCCGGATCGTGTTCTAACGCGGTGTAACTGTTCAGTCCAGTCCCCGATATTAGTTGGAGGAGGTTGGACGGAAGCCCGTTGCCAGGGAAAGTCAAGTACAGCAAATCCCAGGCTACCCTTGAAATCCCGAACTTTCAACAGGAAGACGAAGGCTTCTACGAATGCACTGCAGGCAACCTGCGCGGGAGGAACCTGGCGAAGGGCCGGCTCGTTTTCTACGGTGAGCTCACGGAATGTCACGTGCATGCGGGTATCTGGTGCCGTCCCGTGTAGTAAACTGTGATAGCCATGAGCATGTTCTGGAGACATGCCCGGGGACAGGCGGGGAAGCCACGTGTCCGGGTTGGGAAGCAGGGGGCGAGTCTCAGCGTGGTCTGTTCATGCCGTCACTTAATCTACTTGCCGTGGCAAGATCAGCCGTGTCCTGTGGAAGCCACAGACCTGTATAACCTGAAGCACCATGGGATCCACTTAGTTCCCGTGGGACAGTCAGCGGTAGCCCGGGACTTCCTTAAGGACAGAAGGAGACAGTGACAAGTGACAGGAGCATAATGCTGAGTGTAGTTGTCAATATCCGTTTCTGTTTCCTGGATATTGCCTACTTGTATGTAGGTAACAGAAAACCACAGTCATTACTTCATTGAAAAATAGGTTTGCCTCAGTTACCACAATATCTCGTGCATGTAAGAGAGATGATAAACACGCATATTCCCTAAAGGCTGTCTTTATGTTTCTCCCATCCTGGCCAAGATACAACATTTGCATTGAAGTCACTTATTTTTTCATCAAATAAACTATAAAATAGACCCCAGAATTACCAAAATACAGAAGGTGAGAGAATTTGCTTTTCAAATTCTCTCACCTTCTGTATTAAATTTAATATATCTGTCCTAGAAAACTTTTGAAAACTGTATTTACACGTGGCCCAAAATGCCTTTCTCTATGACATGTTTGTAGATGACATGTTACTAATCATCGATAAAGTAATTGGAGAAAAATGCCTTTTTGATAACTAGCCATGTCAGAAGTATTGATATCAGCTCATAGGCATGCCACTCGAGTGTCCTGTGGGGACCAGGTAATGTGCCTCGGTTATATTAGCTCCCATTTCCTCCCGGATTTCAATTTTAACCTGGAATGAAAACGACTATGTTATATATAGAACATGATTCCCTGGTGATTATTTCTGTACGCCTGTATGTATGTGTATTTACCTTTCTGCATTTATTCTTTCCAATAGCTCCTTCGTCTTAAAGGAAAGTCTCTGGAATCTAGCATCTTTTGTAAATAAAATAATGAGGATGTGACTGGGAGTGTTTGAGTGGTACCAGGCTTTTGAGCATGGGCTAGTTTTTAATAGATTTCTCACTTTTCTGTTAAATAGACAAAGATATAACCAAGAGGTTGAGCAGAAGATGGAGGTATCTATAAATTGGAAATCAATAGTAAAGCGATCCCTCCTACATTGATACAGTAGCTGTTAGCTTACATAGAAGTTTTCATAAACACAAGCTCCTGTAGTTCTCATAATAATAAGAGGCAGAAATAACTTTCGGTGACATTACAGGTAGGAAGCCTTAGGTGAACTGAGCAAGCTCTCACAGGTCATGTTTGTCAGGTCTAAGACGAGAACTGTGAACAATTTTCCAAAATGAGGCTCTTCCCACCTGCCCTCCATCCTCAGCACGGCCACCTACACCCCTTCACGGGGATCTCACCACAACCAAATTAGCTTCAAAACATTAATTCATACCCTACCTGTTTGAGTGACAGCCAGGATAATCCTACCTTCCCCCCGAATAACATGTTCACATCAACAATCCCAGGTGACCTTTGCCTCATGACTATGTAGAAGAGCCTCTGGTTAGAGATACGGTTTTGGAAAATGCATGCCCAGGACTAAGTTAGGTGCAGAACCCATAGCCACTCCACAGTCCTATTCCTGGCATGAGTTTTATCTGGGGAGGGGGGGGGGCGGGTAGGTGAGGGAAAGGGTGATCCGCCAACTAAAATGCGATGAGGCTCAGATTGGAGTTATACTTCCAGCTACTGTGTTGAATTATGTCTGATACAGATACACTTACTTTTAGTTAATTCAGGTCAAGTGTAATCCGTGGTCTTTGCACACAAAGGGTTCAGTTTGGGTCTACATTTTCTAATCTGACCCACGCACTAATACTTGGCCTGGAATGATTATCTGGCCTCGTTCTGCACTTGGACCTTTTCCTACACCCCAAGTTGTCAGAGGCCCACCGAGAGCTGCAGCACGATTTCTGTGGCCCCACATGGAGACCCGGCCTGTCCGGTGCTTCCACACCGGATCAGCTGCCCTTGATAGCTGCCAACCTCGGCACGGAGCAGGGTACCTCGATAACCAACCAACTTGTCAAACAGTTGCTCTGTCTCTCTTTGGAACAGCCCCTCCAGAATGGGAACAAAAAATCCAGGACACATACCTGTCCATTTATGACAGCTTGTTTTGGGAATGCAAAGCCAGAGGAAAGCCCAGGCCTTGGTACACCTGGTTAAAGAATGGTGAGCGCCTCGGTGCAGAGGTAAGCAAAGGTGTCCCTATGAAAACTCCCCTGCTCTGGTGGGGAAACTGTGTCACAAACAGGAACAAGTACTAACATTGATGGAGTGTGCAGTAGGTGCTGGGGAACGTAACAGACTCTAGATATACTAATTGATTTAATCCTTAGACAAACTCAAAGGAGCTATTAATAATGTCCCCATTTTTCCCACTGAGGAGACTAAGGGGAGAGAAGACCATCACTTGCAGAGCCGCATACTGTTAGCACTAGATTTACATCCAGGCATCACCACCATCATCACCATCACCATCACCATTACCACCATCACCATCACCGTCACCGTCACCGTCACCATCACCATCACCATCACCATCACCATCACCACCATTGTTCATATCTACTGAACTCTCCTCTGAGACAGGCCCTGTTACATGTTCCCTGCCTTATTTTATTATATCCTCATGACAACCTTAGGAGAGACGCACTGATTATTTCTTTATGGAGATGAAGAAGTTTGCCTTCAGAGAAGTTTGGCCACTGTTCCAAGGCCATGCAGCAGCTAGGGAATGTTGGGATCAGTATTCTGAACTTTGTCCACCTGGTTCTGGGACTCAGGTCTTCATCATACCCAGTATCTCGCTTTCGTGAAAATCAACGACTGTCTAACCCTGTTTTTCCGCATTTTCCAGTCTCACGCATGCGTTCTTCTACACTCGACAGAAAGTGAGGCAGAGCTGCTTCTTTTGCATCAAATTATCCAAATCATTGTGTTAATTCTCCCTTTTGCTTTGCACATGGAGGCACAGCCAGAGACAAAAAAAAAAGACAAAAAAAAAAAAAGACATCTGTTGTTTACAGGCCGAACATAATGATGCTCTCTGTTCTGGCTTCATTGGGACTTCCCTGCATGCCTTTGTTGTTTAGAGGCCGAACATAATGATGCTCTGTTCTGGCTTCATTGGGACTTCCCTGCATGCCTTCCGCCCAGAACACCCTCCATTTCCTCAGCTGACTTGTTTCTCTTCAGAGGATGGTACTAGGGACCTTGAAATAGTTCGTTTTGGGTTGTGTTTGCAATGTGAAATGATTTCATAATGCGCACTCAAAATTGTCACTCTGCGCCCCAAATGGGAATCTGTAATGGGTCTGGGCTGTGTAAGCTCACCTTATAGTTGGCTGCGGAAGAGAAATGCAGCCCCCGCTACGTCTGATGCAATTAGAAAATTCCCGAGTGATCCATCCAAGTTTTTTTGAGACCTTGTGATGAGAAGGCAAGGATCCATTCTAACTCGGATATCCGTGACTAATACAGTCAATAATGGGAATAATTGGAATGGTGATGTGTTCCAAATTAGATCCTATATAAAGGAATGTAACATACACTCTATGTAGATCATGCCAATTTCCACAGGAATGAGATAACAGAGTACACTAAAATGACACCGGGCATATTTCCATTTTTCTTAACGTCAGGAAGCTGCTCGGGGTCCCTCTGTGTACGCGGCTCATCTTCATAAGCATCAGTTCGCATCACAGCACAGCGATTGCACAGACGGTTCATAATCGGCCCTGATGAAGAGAACGCCCGAGTTAACGTCCCAGCCCCTTTACATGACTCCTTTTTTTATTAGGAAAGAATTCAAGTAGAAAATGGGACACTCACCATAACGATGCTGAATGTGTCTGACTCCGGGGTCTACCAGTGCGCTGCCGAAAACAAACACCACACAATCTATGCAAACGCGGAGCTGAGAGTATTAGGTAAGGCCTGCATGTATAACCATGAGATTCAGAATGAGATTGAGCAAGACGTGACTAGACAGAATCTTGGCCCAGTTCTTCTGTGACTCAGAAATTGCTTTCCCTTGAAACAATGGGGAAATGTCTACTAGTAAGTTAGCTTTCGAAAAACGTAGGTGATTCCTATTCTGGTTGGGGAATCAGCCAGGGCTCCCGGAGGCGCCACCCCTGGGCCCACCCAACCAAGAGGCTCCTCCAAAGCTTGTCCCAGCTGAGGTTTTGAATATAATCCAGAAAGTTCCAGCAGGAATGTTTTCAGGTGCAAATAAAAATAAAACCAAGGAAAGGAAATTTCAGTTCACAGTGACTTCACAGGCAGGGGTTCCTTTTCTTTTAAGGAGAAGGTCAGGGGTGATGGCTGAGCAAAACACAGCACCATGGTGATGTCATTCTTTTTAAAAAAATAAAATATATTTTTATTGAGTTCAGAGAGGAGGAGAGAGCTTAAGGAGGTGGTCAGGGGTGATGGCTGAGCCTGACACAGCACCATGGTGATGTCATTCTTTTTTAAAAAATATATTTTTATTGAGTTCAGAGAGGAGGAGAGAGGGAGAGAGAGAGACAGAAACATGAATGATGAGAGAGAATCACTGATCGGCTGCCTCCTGCACACCCCCTACTGGGGATCAAGCCCACCACCTGAGCATGTGCCCTAACCAGGAATCGAACTGCGACCTCCTGGTTCATAGACTGACGCTCAACCACTGAGCCACACAGCTGGGCAGGGTGTCATTCTTTACACGTTCCTCAGGCTGCAGCCTCGTGGTTCTGGGATGCCTGCTGTAGCTGCCAACATCAAGTCCCTGTTCGAGGCAGATGAGAGAGGCAATGGGACTGACGTGTCTCTCCCTCTCCTTAGAAGAGCAAAATCCCAAGTCCTTGCAGCATCCCTTTTACGTCAGGGACCAGAACCCAACCAGGACCATGGTGCAGGATTGGTGGAGTTTCCCACAGTCCCCCTGTTTCTTACCACGATGGCTCGTTCCCTCAGCAGACCTTCACTGAGCATTCACACAATGCAGAGCCTGGGGCTGCAGGGAGAGGAAGCTGAGAACAGTCCCCCTGGTGCAGCAGTCGACAACCGGGGTCCGCGGACCACTGCTGGTCCGTGAGGTCCCAAAGGTTGGCGACCGCTGCCTATGGCTCGCATTCCTGCAGGTTAATTATGTGAGCGATTCAACAGGTTTTTAAACATTTTGTTTTTTAGCTTCAGCTCCTGATTTCTCCAAAAATCCCATTAAAAAAACTTCAGTGGTTCAAGTTGGCGGGGATGTTGCCATTGAGTGCAGACCGCGGGCCTTCCCCAGGGCCACCGTCTCCTGGAGCCGAGGCGCGCGGGGCCTGGGGCGCAGCCGAAGGTGAGTGGGTCTTTGTTTGTGTGTTTACACCGTTTGAAATATCTGGGAATATAATGCCTGGTTTGTGAGGTCTTTCCAAATCCCCTCCCACATGATAACCCACAACTGCTTATCCGGGTATTCGGAAGTGCCCGCATGGCAGAAACATCAAAGAGCCTCCCAGAGCTGAGACAGGCTGTGTATGTGGCTGCAGTACATTCAGGGCTTGGAATAGATATAGCTTCAAAACTCCTTTAAGACCTCTTCCTCTATCCGGCCTGAAGATTTTTCCTGACTCCCCCCCCCCCCCCCCCCCCGTGGAGGAAAAAGAGTGGCACACAAGGGGAGGGAGACTCACACCCACACAGGCCTGTGTCTTTCAAATGGTCACACAGGTGTCCGCTCCCCACAGCATGAGCTCCGCACCTGAGCCAAGGAGAGAGGCTCCCGAGAAGGAAGTGGTTTCCTCCCAAAAGATGTGGAGGAGATTCCTGTTGCCAGGGGAGTTCTGACAGAGAGAACAGGGAGGGAGGGAGGGAGGGAGAGAGGGAGGGAAGAAGGGAGGACAGGAGAAAGGGAGGGAGGGAGGGTTTTTAGTTTTTGACCTTGGAAATACCTGTACAGGGAAAAGTACCTTTTTACTCTCAGTTATAAAATTTCTACATGGTCCTGTCTACTTTGAAATGTCATTGTCACTAACTCTTGCTTCCAATAAAGCGTAACTACCTGGGGATGGTTGAGAGGGCTCTAAAGACGCCTATTTAAAGGAATCACACTGCATTGCCTACTTATATAAATGGTGCCATAGATATATGTAGGCAATTTCCTCCACTCTTGTGTGAACCAAGACTGCGCACGCCACAGCCAGTCAGGGACGAGGCCGCGGCGTGAGGCCAGGTCTGCCGTCCCCACGCGGGCCTTTCCTGCTGTGTGGATTATGGGAACTACTCAACTCTGTATGTTCCAAAGGGCTGTCATCAAAGGATTTAACCAAATTTCACATCAAGCAACAGTTCTCAGTGTGGTTCCCATGTTCTTACCGGCCGGTGTGCACGACTGAAGCCAGGGCTATTTCAGGAGCTCTGCCTTAGGGGGCTGTCCCCGTGGCGCTGTCAGGGGGAAGAGAGGCCCGGGTGTGTTCCTCCGGAGAGAGTGGGGTGTTCGACACAGAGCCCTGGGGGGAATGGGAAACCAGGGTTCTGGTCCCAGTTCTATCACTGGCCAGTGACCTGACCTTGGGCAAAATCACTTGGCCCACTTGTTCCCTCTGAGGTCACTGTTTCCGGGATTTATTGAAGATGAAATGATAGGAAAGCACCTTTAAGAAGCATGAACCACTATCCCAGGCAGTGATGTCGGAACAGAGATCACATATTTGAAATCAACGCAGCCGTTCACCTGGCAGGTGTACTGGCACATTCTGTCCTAGTGATAATTGTGTCCCTGATCCTGAATTTGCCCAAGTGGCCAAGTGACTGAGCCAAACATGGTCATTGCTGAGAATTGTCACAACAGGTGGCATGATCTGGCTGGATGGGTCGGGGGTGACAGAGCCCTGGATGCCAACTGTAAGCACCCCCAGGGTCCTGAGCCCCATCTTTAGTTCACCGCATGCGGCCCAGCACCAGCACAAACCTGGAGCATGGAGGCGTGTCAGTAGATATCTGCTGGGTCACTAAATCAATGGATGTCAGGGTTTACTTTGTTTTGCTTATGTCCACCTGCCTTAAAATGAAACCCAAAACTCATTGAATAATTAATAGGTCCATGATGTGTTCATTCATTCATTCTGTAAATATTTAATGAGCTCCTATTCTAGCCCAACTGCTAAACTAGGGAAACATGTGGATAAGGCGTTGAGCTGACCACCTACGCCACACACACTATCCTTTCCTAAGGAAGAGTTTTCTGTAAAGTTAATGGAGTCTGAGGATCTGCATTCAAGTCCCAACTCTGCTCCTCGCTTAGTCGATAACTTCCAGCAAGTCCCTTTTTAAAAAAATTGATCTCAGAGAGGAAGGGAGAGGGAGAGAGAGATAGAAACATCAATGATGAGAGAGAATCATGGATCGGCTGCCTCCTGCACGCTCCCTACTGGGGATCAAGCCTGCAACTTGGACATGTGCCCTGACCTTGAATCGAACTGTGACCTCCTGGTTCCTAGGTCAATGCTCAACCACTGCGCCACACAGGCCGGGCCCAGCCAGTCCTTTCCCTTCACGGGTCCTTGGCTGAGTCACTTGAAAAATGGTGAAAATCGTGCTCCTCTCAGATGGTTGTATGAGACTTGGTGACAGGGCAGTGTGGGGAGGCAGGGTGATTGGGTGGGTTTACTGCTGGGGTCCAGCCTTAATGAGAACCCCAGGACAGGTCCTCACCTCCCCGCCTGGTGACACTGCAGCCCCTGTCATGGAAGTCAGAGGACACAGATGACGCCGAGCTCTTGGGGCATTCGCACGTGACCGGGGCACCAAGCCCACACCTGCCAAGTTTGATTAATGGCTCTTTTTTCCCTTGTGGATCCACTTAGCGAGTGAAGACAGAAACCAAAGGTCTGGATTTATCTCCGTCTGCCCGGTGATCCCTGGGGCATTCGCCAGGAAGTGTTTGCCCTGGACACACAGCTTAGATGTGTCCTCTGAAGGGACATTAACCAAGTGGGCATACAAGCTCAGAACGGCAGCAATGAGAGAGGGAGAGAGATGCTTCCTATTGTTGAAGGTATCATAACTGAATTCATAAGTACTCTACCACATCTCTTCCTCGTGTTCCTAAAAAACCTCAACTCTATCCCAGTTCTCCCTAATTCCCAAAATAAATAAAATAAAACACAGCAATATGTCAGGCAAATGGGCATTCATAAAGAAAATAACCATTTTAAGTGCTTCCTGTATGCTGGGCAGTATACCAGACACTTTCAATATTCCAAAAAATTTAAGGACCCTTTTTTTCACATTCCGATGCATTTCTGAGAAACGAGGTTGACACAGAGCACAGGGGTATGTTTGTACCACTTTTACCACAAAGAGCCAGGGACAAAGACGTTATGAATGAGGCCGAGCTCATTCCCCAAGAATCGGGTCCCTGGAGGACAGAGAGTCTGTCCCTTGGCCCTTGGTCTCAGAAAGGGACCACTGGCCAGACTTTACCAAGTGGACGCTGGACACCTAGGAGCCAACTGCATTAAACACACTCCCCACCCCGTCCCCGGCTCAGAGAGTATTATGGGTAGTTGCACCCAGATCTGCCATCGGGGGTTCAGCCTGGATCATCCTATATCAATGATACCCTTACACCCTGCGTGGCCCTGGCCTTAGCAAACGCATGTACCACGTGGGAACAGCTGACCCAGTTAGGTGGCATGGAATCTAATAAAGGAGCTTATTTAGTATTTTTGCCTTTAAGGAATAAAACTTGGAGGGCCCTGCCCTGGCCAGTGTGCTCAGGGGTTGGAGCGTCAGCCTGTGGACTAAGGGTCAAGGGCAGGTACCTCGGTTGCAGGCTGGATCTTCGGTTGGGGTATGTGCAGGAGGCAACCAGTCAATGTGTCTCTCTCACATAGATGTTTCTCTCTCCCCCTCCCTTTCAATCTCTCTAAGAAAAAATATCCTCGGGTGAAGTTTAACAAAAACACTTGGCGGGCCCTCTCTACTTCCATCCCCAGGCACTCTAGCCCGGAGACGCCCTCTTAGGCCCAGGTTCCAGGGTGGGACAGGGCTGGGGGCGGGGGCATGGAGAGAAGTCAGGAAGAGTGGAGGGAAAGCAGAGACGAGGGGAAGGAGATGAGGACGAGAGGGGAGCAGGGCGTTCTCTGTGGTAGTCATTGAAGGAGCACTAGATCTTTCTTCTCGCCGTGGGTAGAAGGTGCCTTTGGGCAGACCTGTCTGGAGGCCCTTGACACAGACACACAGAGGGACCAGGATAAACTAGCTTGTCTTCATCCTGCCACTTGATCAACCTGACAGTCCTTCCTTTCGTTACAGAGCCCACTGCCCTGCACGGAGCTGCCCCACTGTCTTCCAGAGCCTCAGGCCCACCTGCCCCGTGGGCAGCATGCTGGCGGCCTGGAGCCAGGGGCCGGCACTGCATGCTCACTTCCCCCTGACCCTGCTCTGTGTGTCTCTCAATGTCTCCTTTTTTAAAAAAAATATATTTTTATTTATTTTTAGAGAGAGAGGGAGAGGGATAAAGAGATAGAAACATCAAAGAGAGAGGAACATCATCGATCAGCTGCCTCCTGCACAGCCCCTACTGGGGATTGAGCCTGCAACTGAGGAATGTGCCCTTGACAGGAATCGAACCTGGGACCCTTCAGTCTGCAGGCTGATGCTATATCCACTGAGCCAAACTGGCCAGCGCTCAATGTCTCCTTTCTAAATCACCACCATGCCTTTTTCTCCTGCCTTTACCGCCAAGTGCTCAGCCTTAATCAAGACCCCATCCACACGTGCCTCTTCCATGCAGCTGCAGCCAGGATATGGCTACCAGTAGGCCGGCCACCCGCCCCTTTCTCTCCCCGGCAGAGCTCCCTAATAACCAGCAAATAAACCTGATTGTATTTTGTATCACCAGCTCCTTAATGCAATCGTGCTTAGTACATCAGGTAGCATGATATCAAGGAGGCAAACGAACCATATGCCCAGTGTTCGAGGGAGAGTGACAGGCTGCATAATGCCTGGCTCATTCCCGCCTCCCCTCCGCGCTGCCTCTGTGTAATGAAATTTTACATCGTTCACACGCGGCTCCTGAGAGCCTTGTTACGGCGAGGCCCTGCGAGGGAATACAAGCGAAGATGTCAGGAGGGATGTCAGCCGCCATCTGCCGCCGCTGCCTCCGTCCCACGAAGATATCACGAGCCCAGATCCCGAGGGTGCCCGTCAGTCTGGCCCCGACTTTTCCCTCTCGCCACCCGGCGTTCCTGGCTCTGTCCCCGGCCTCTCCGGGCTGGGCACTGACCATGGGCAGGCTGCGTGCAGCACCACCTGCCTTCGCGCTCCCACAGCTCTGCTCAGCGAAGGTGTAACGCCCACCTGCCCCCACCAGCCCTTACTTGCCACCGCCGCCCACAGCTGCCCTGGGTTAGACAATCCTTGATGATGGGAGATGACATCCCATAGCTTCAACCCAGGACAGAGAGGACTAAGTAGAATTCCGCCAGCACACAGCGCCTCCGATCAATTCCTGCACCGCATCCTACACAGAAAGGTGTGAGCTCCGTGCAGAGGGGCTGGGAGGTCCCAGACTGCCCCTGGGTTTCACCTGTGATTCCTGGAGGCAGCAGGTGGGCACCCAGCTCCTAGAGCCACGCCCATGGCTGTGAGGCCCTTCCAGGGAGCAGGGTGGGGAATCGCATTTTATAAATTCTCCCTCTCTGCTCCCAAGAGAAGCTCCGGAGATAAGAGAAAACACTGGTTTGGCACAAACTATTACTTAAAAGCTACAAACTTCAGCGAGTCACTTTTTCTTCCAGAACTCGGCTCCCTGTACTGAAACACCCAGCTCTTCCTCCACTCACGGCTGAGGAGACGCAAGTGCTCAGCCCACTTATTTATTTGTTTGTTTGTTTATTTATTTATTTATTTTCTTTTTGGTTAATCCTCACCTAAGGATATTTTTCCATTGATTTTTAGAGAGAGCAGAAGGGAGGGGGAGAGACAGAGAAAAACATCTATTGGTTGCCTCCCGCACATGCCCCAACCAGGGCTGGGGAGGAGCCTGCAGCCAATATAAAACATGAATACACTTCACCTTCACATGGTGTCCAGTCACTTTCCTGCTCTTTGGTAATTTCCGAGTGACATTTATATCTTCCAAAGTTTACATAAATATTCAATAGCAATGATTTCATAGACACAAAAGGTCAGTTATTATTGCAGTTTAGACAAATAACCTTTTGTTCTTGGTTTGATTCGGGTTAAAGAAGTGATTACTTGGTGTGCTTACAGTAAAATGAGCCTTACTCAGGACACAGGTGTACGGTTACACCCACACCTGCGGGCAGACACCGGCGGGCATTCAGAACATAAATAACAGAAGTAACCAGATAGAAATAGGATTGCTGTCTGGACAGAGATTATGATCCAGTTGAAAAAGTAGCCTGGCCAATGTTGCTCAGTGGTTGTGTGGAGCTATGAACCAGAGGTCACGGTTTGATTTCCAGACAGGGCACATGCCCAGGTTGCGGGCTCGTTCCCCAGTGTGGGGCGTGCAGGAGGCAGCCAATCAATGATTCTCTCTCATCATTGATGTTTCTATCTCTCCCTTTCCTCTTTGAAATCAATAAAAATATTATTTTTTTAAAGTAAAATTCAAACCCTTTGTGTGGAAGCCAGTCTTTCAACATCTTTTCAGTGAAGAGCAAGTCTGGGCATTTCCTGACTCACTGGCTATTATTTTCCTATTTCTGGATTATTTATTTATTTATGCTTTTTTTTCTCTTCCCAGTGAAATTTATGCAAGCACCCATTTCAGAAAACATTTTAAATTGAAGTAATCAACTGATGTCCCGGAGGCCCCACTGCCTCTCCTCCCCGCCTCCAAGAACCCCAGATCTCCTGAGAGCACAGTGTGAGGATTACTGCTTTGAGTGACAAATCGCAGATTCTCAAGTGTGACTTGTCAAACTGCTCATTTATTTATAAGCACAGTTGCAAACCCAGTTGACAGGCCTGTGGAATGTTCCGGGTTTATAAATGTGAATGCGCTCAGTCTCCTGGGAGAGGCGGGGAGGTAGGTACCGCCTGTGCAGAGAGGCACATGTTACCGTCACCACAGATGAGATGGAGACAGGGACATAGTTCCTCCCTCAGCTGCAGGCCCAGAGAGGCCGCTGGAGCGGGGAGGCCACCCAGCTGGCATCAAGGACTCTTCCAGGACAGGAGGGCGCGGGGTCAGGTTCCTTACTCGGCTGCTCCTGCAGGGTCAGGTTCCTGTATGCAGCCAGGTCAAGGTTCATGCCGCTTTCCTGTCTGTAAGGGACATATTTCCCCATGATCCCCCCAAAACAAACTCATTTTGTGAGTCAGCCAACAGGTAACTCTGACTATGTGAGGGATGTTCACATATACTTAGCTCATACATTTTCATTCTACCTCAGATTAAGTTGACCAATCCAGACAGCAACCCAGCCTCTCCAAACTTGACCCTGAGTCTCATCCTATATAATAAAGAGCTAATATGCTAATTAGACTGAACAGCAGAATGACCGTCTGGACGACCTTCGGGACGAAGCCTGGGCTGCGAGGGGGAGCCCCTTGCAGGAATTTCGTGCATCGGGCCTCTAGTCATGTAATAATAAAAACAATAACATCCATCTGTGGAGTTCCTGTCATGGATAGACAGTGTGTTAAGATGTTAGATACATCATTGCTTTTAGTTTTCACAAGATACCAATGAAGGGAGTATCATTTATTCATATTTTTAAAATATATTTTTATTGATTTTAGAGATGAAGGGAGAGGGAGATAGAAACATCAATGATGAGAGAGAATCACTGACCCGCTGCCTCCTGCACACCCCACTCTGGGAATGGAGCCCGTAACCTGGGCATGTGCCCTTGACCGGGAATGGAAACATGACCTCCTGGTTCATAGGTCCATGCTTAACCACTGACTGACACCAGCCAGGCCCTCCCGCTGTCTTTTCAGTGGGTTCTCCCCCAGTTTTTTCTTTTAAGTCCTGTGTTCACAACTTTTTTGTCCTTGGCCAACTTCTTAATTTCCTATCTTTTGATTGCTTGAGCTGCAAGACGTGTTAGCATACGCATCTGCATTAATTCTCTCTTGTGTTGTCTCAGGTGCCCAAGAGTATGCAGCAAACAGGTTGCTTTTCTTTACCTTTCCCTCCATCTCCCCACAAGCTTGGGGCTCCTCTTGCCCCCACTCCCCGATCCCGCCCTGCCGCCCGGGTTCATGGAGCTCAGCCTCCCGTCTGAGGCTGCTGTTCGTGTTTAAGCAGATTTCCTCACAGGGGCTGGTAATCAGCCCACACGCCCTGGTGGGCCATTGGCACAGACACATCACGACCCCATAACTGCGTCATTCACCACTGCCCTGCACCTGCCACCTCGAATCTGTCATAACTCAGTCACCCAGGGTCGAGTCTGTGTTAGTGTGGTGTGTCAGCCACCATGAAGCTGGCGCTAAATGACCTGCGTGTGTTAAATGAGGAGTCACACACAGTCTGAGGAATTATGAGCTCTGAGTGTTTGGCGCCTGGTGTTGGCTTGGCAGTTTAGGGCAGTAGAATGAGAAACTTGACTTTGCGACGCATGGCTGTTTATACCAGCAATTACGCCTTAGACATAAAATACAACTGCAGATATTGGGGATTAAAAACATTAGACACTGCGGCAGTCATGTTCTTATTTCATGTAAATGGTTTGAGTCCATTTCTACTCCCCGCGTGTAACACCTCTGCACAGCCCTGGGCTGGTTAACCCCATTAGCTGTATAATGGCCTGGATCTTCTTCGATTGCTGGGTTTCTGGGAAGCACAGCGTTAGCTATTGAATCTATTTAAAATAGATATTCCTCCAGCGCGTTGAGAATGTTTTATAAAAAGGACAGATCAGAGCCCCACGCTGCCTGGGTTTCCCCAGACACCTGAGAAACATGCACTTTCTCAGGAAACGTAGCAAAATTCAATTGATGTGCTACCCGTTTGGGAGGCCCCTCGGGTAGGTTTCCATTTTGGTTTAATTTTTCGATCTGCCCACCCCCTCCACTCAGACACAGTCACACCCCGGCCTGGTGCGACTCTGTGCGAGGAGCCACGGAGCACTGTGATCAGTGGGGGCCCGGGACAGAGGCTCAGGACACACCACAGATGGCATTGCTGTTTTCTGTGAACCAGTTGAATAATTAGGAGCCCGCCAACAGGGCCCACATAATCAGTAATTTCATGACAGCCTTCACTGGACCTTCAGTTTTATGAGTGAGAGTTTACAAAAGAGTAATTACCCGCAAGTCTTATTCCTGATCAGCCAGATCTGAATGAGTTTCTCCACCTGGACGCGTACCCTGCGTCCCACGGCGCAGACCTAACAGCCACTCAGTCCAGTCACCACCATGCTCATACCTAGAGCCAGCTCTCATTTTAAACAAAGCGGTTATTTGACTAAGTGACCTCTAGTTAGTTCACGGAATTCGCTGATAATGTTTATAAACATACATCCAGGCCTAGGAAGAAAAAGCCAAAGATTTTCGAGTAGATATACTAGTAAACAGAAAACACATATTAATTAACTACTTATGGCTGTCTGTATTCTTGGAGGATATAAGGAGATAAAGAATGAGAGCTGCCATATTGGGGATACTCTATCCTCTAGACTAGGGGTGGGGAACATCTGGCCCTCAGGCCCTAGAAGGCCCAATAAATCATTTGGTCTGGCCTTGCCAAGGCATCAGGGGTGAGTTAATTAAATGTTTGACCAAATACAGCATCTTAATTTTTATGTTGATAATCCTGTATGACCCGAGAATGATGTTATAAATATCCAAATGGCCCTTGGCAGATAAGAGGTTCCCCACCCCTTTTATGCTCCAGACTTATGCTCAGCATTTTAACATCCTTCTTAATTTTAAAAACAAACATGTTATTATTGTTACTATGATCCATATTTTGCATGTAAAATTTACAAAAAAATCAAGCAAGTGATCCCAAGCGACAGAGCCAACAGGGGAGGCCTGGGAGTCAGAGAGTCCAGAGTCTCAGAATCCATCACTCCCCTCAAGAACTTGCAGTAGACTGAGGGGGTGAAGACTTGTCTGAACAGGAAATTATGACAAAGGAGTAAGAGCATGAAATGGAGCAAAGATCGTCTTTTCAAGAAATAGGGCTGGGTCACCTTGACAACCATATGCCAAATAAATCCTATATAATAAAGAGCAAATATGCTAATTAGACCAAACAGCAGAATGACCATCCAGACGACTTTCCAGATGAAGCCAGGGCTTCGAGGGCCGAGCCCCTTGCACAGATTCCGTGCATCGGACTTTTACTAAGTAAATAAAAGGATCCAAACACAGACCTTAGACCCTTCCCCCAAAATAACTCAAAACTGATTTACAGACCTAAAAGTGGAACAGAAAACGATAAAATCCAGGAAGATAATAGGATGAAACTGAGACAACCTTGGGTGTGGTGATGACCTTTTAGATACCACTAGGAGGGCAGATCCAGGAAAGAAAGGCATGTTAAGCTAGACTTCATTCCAATTAAAATCATGTGTCCTGTGAGAGATGATGCCAATGGAATGAACAGGAAAGCCACAGTTTGGGAGAAAATATTTGCAAAGGACACCAATAAAGGACAATAACCTAAAATATATAAACAAATCTTAAAGCTCAATGGTAAGAAAACAAACAACTCCATTGAATAATGAGCCAAAAACCTTAGCAGAAACGTCATCAAAAAAGATACTCAGATGGCAAATAAGCACATGAAAAGATGCTCCACAACATATGGTGTCAGGGAAACACAAAGTAAAAGGAGACAGCACTGCACACCTGTGAGAATGGCCCAAACCCAGGCACTGGCAACACCCAATGCTGGGAGGATGGGGTGGGGGAGGGCAGCAGGAATCTCTCGTTGCTGGTGGGGATGCAGATGGTGCAGAATCTCTGGAAGACAGTTTGACAGTTTCTTACAAAACTAAATATACTTTTACTATACAACCCGCCAAGCACACTCCTGGGTATTTACCCAAACACACGTCCACACAAAAACTCACACATAGATGTTTATAACAGCTTTGTTCATAATTGCCCAAAATTCGGAAGCAACCAAGATGTCCTTCAGTAGGTGAATGAATAAATAAACTGTGGCCCATTCAGACACTGGAATATTATTCAGTATGAAAAAGAAATGAGCTACCAAGCCATGAAAGACCTAGAAGAACCTTAAATGTAAATTACTAAGCAAAAGAAGCCGATATGGAAAGTTATAAACTGGGGACTGCAACTCTATGATGTTCTGGAAAAGGCAAAACTGTGAAAACAGTAAACAGACCAGTGGTTGCCAAGGAATGAGGGAGGGAAGATGAAGAGGTGGAGCACAGATGATTTTTAGGACAGTGAAAATACTGAATGATGCTTTAATGGTGGATACAAGTCATTATACATTTTCCCAAACTCTTAGAATGTACACCATTAAGGGTGAACCCTAAGATGAATTGTGGCATTTGGTTGATCAGAATGCATCAATGTAGGTTCATCAGTTGTGACCAATGACCACCTGGTGGGGAATGTTGATATGGGGGGTGGGGGGGGGGATGGGAATCTCTGCCTCTTTCTCTCAACTTTTCTGAGAACCTAACATTGTGGTGCTCTTCTGAACTCTCAAAATCAAATTCAAAATACAAGGCAGCATAATGATTTGGTAGAAAGAGCACAGACTCAGGATTTGAAGACTGAATCCCGGCTATGGTTACCTTAGTATTAAACCCCTGAATATGTTTAATTGATGTGGAAAAACAACTGATCTTTATATTGGGAGAGGGGGGTACTGTGGGTTGTAGAATTTATTTTCTGGGACCCATTCAATCATCTCCCTGGAGATAGCAGGTCCTTTTTACTCTCTCTCTACCTCTTTCTCTCTTTTTTGGTCTCTTTTTATGTCTCTTTTTTGGTCTGAGTTATCTCTTTTGGGTTTTTTTATTACTCTGATCTTCTAAGGCAGTGGTTCTCAACCTTGACTGCACATTAGAATTACCTTGGAATCTTTTTAAAATCCTGATTTCTGGGCCTCATCCTCCGGAAATTCTGTTTCTTTGTTACTAATGATAAGGCCCAGAAATCAGGATTTTAAAAAGATTCCCAGGTGATTCTAATGTGCAGCCAAGGTTGAGAACCACTGTTCTAAGGAATGACAACATAAGTTTTCATTAAGGCATTGATTACATCTTAATGTTTGCCCTGGCCAGGGGTGTGCGATATTTTGTGTGTCTAATTGCCAGTAGAGCCATTTAAAGTCATTGACATTAGGAGAACCTTTATTTCTATTTACATGAGCAAGCTTGGTATTTACTTGTTTGTAGAGCATGTCTGTCATTGCTTGTAGCTTGTTAAAATAAGGAATTTTTAAAAGATAACCTATTAAATGACAGTGATATTGGCATAGATGTTTCACGTTAACTATGATAATCAGGTGCTGAAATTATTAAAAATATAATATCAATATTTGATCTAAAATGGATTCCAGTGGGACATTTTACCTAAAATCTAAGCTGTGCAGAGTTAAAATTCACACATACTTTTCTACTTCTTATCTAACTCAGTTTAATCCAATTTATTTTACATTTTCTACAAATCAGTAAAATTAGACAGTCAATTAAAATTTCATGGTCTACAGTATTATCTTTAGACAAAACTGGGAGCAATACTCTAGTTAATAATCTAACTATAAAAATAGCACTATTGCTCTAGTTTCAGGAATAAGAAATTTTAATTGCCCAATGTCCTAATTTTTTGTAGTTTAAGAAATTTAGCTATTGCTAGTCTTCCATATCCTCAAATTTCATGATGGCCTGTGGCTGATATAAACAAAAAATGAGAGCCTTCTCATTTCCTAGTTCCACAGTGGAGGCTACATAGATAGCTCTACTTTCTATAGGCAGACAAAGTACATACTGGATATGTATTTGCTTAGTTGCTGCGATAAAGTGGATGATGTGAATGCTCATGTCTATTTATGAAGTTTAAATGAATGGACAGCACATGCAACCCAGCAAAGCAAGGGTGAAAAGATTTCCTATTGGTCTTCAGGTAGTTCCTCAGAATGACACAGATCTGACACCTGGTCCAGGCGAGTGTCTGAGAGTTTATTTAAGGTCATCTGTCTTCCTGATGCTTCATCACCACAGCTCCTCAAATAGGCAACAGTGTAAGTCAGGCAAATGGGCAGGGCCGCACTTTTATTCTCGGGGTCTGCCTCTCACATTCCCGACAGGGGGAGATTGCAGGGTTGTACGTTCAGTCATGCCATGGAGCCTGCTTTCAACTCCTTGGTTAACACTGACATGTGTATGCATGTTGGTGGCTCCGTTTTCCACATGTTCTATTTTCTAATGCCACTGTGAAATCTCCCAGGGTCACCTGTCAGACACAGCTTGTATTTCTGAATTTCTACCTTTTTATGCTCAGAATGCAGTTAAAGGAATAGTGTGGTCCCTCACCGTACTCACTATTAATTTTCTGTTGTTAAATGGTTATAATACATCTGCACATGTAAATGTCTTAAAATTCTAATATTATGGAACATTTTAAATGCAAGTGCCTTAATTTGTGATTTAGTCATCTAAATAGAATACTAAGCTTCGGTAATTTGGGGAAATTTTTTTCTATTCCATTGTGTAAACAACTGAACTACTCTAATTAAGTGGATATTTGAGAAGAAAGACCAGAGAGAAAAGG
This sequence comes from Myotis brandtii, assembly GCF_000412655.1. Lineage (NCBI taxonomy): Eukaryota > Metazoa > Chordata > Mammalia > Chiroptera > Vespertilionidae > Myotis > Myotis brandtii. The sequence continues at coordinate 679,968 of NW_005370710.1, forward strand.
TATGCTCATTGAGCTGTGGAATGAGTATAGAGGAAGAATTGTGGAGGAAACACATACCTTGTCAGGCAGGTATCAGCTCAGAGAGGCCAAAACTAAGACAGTCCAGGGGCTGATCAGCATGAGTGAATTAAAGCCACAGACGTCCTGCAGGGCTTGAACACACCAGGCAGGGGTAAGAACCAGGCGAGAGTCAGGAACTCTAGTCTGTGACATGCAGGAAACAAAGGCCAAATATTAGTATCAGGAAAGAGTAAGAATAAAATTAATCACTGGCACGTAATTAATTCAGTTCTCATAACCACCTTAGTACCATTCCCAAAATAAAAATGAGAGATTGTGGATGGTAGAGTTAAATACCAAGGACACAGAGAAGAAGTTGCATGTATTCAACAACTGGTCTTCGGAACATACCTTTCAGGTCCCTCTGTTCAAACTAAACTGTGACCCAGAACTCCCTCCTTTCCTTGTTGCTTCTGTTCAAGAACTTGGGAAAGTGCTTTGATTCTCTAGCACAGTGGTTCCCAACCTTCTGGCCCTTTAAATACAGTTCCTCATGTTGTGACCCAACCATAAAATTATTTTCGTTGCTACTACATAACTGTAATGTTGCTACTGTTATGAATCGTAATGTAAATATCTGATATGCAAGATGGTCTTAGATGACCCCTGTGAAAGGGTCGTTCGACCGCCAAAGGGGTCTCGACCCACAGGTTGAGAACTGCTGCTCTAGCAGGACCGGAAACCGGTTCATCAAAAACTGAGCGAGGGACTGCTAATGAGGAGTCAGACTGAGTACTAGGCATGTAAACAGCTTACAGCATTCACTCCCCATTGCTCTGTGACACAGATAATATGAACATTTCTAGGTTAAAGAAAGGACAGAACAAAACTTCTTTATTCTTATATACATTTTTGCATGCTGATCATATGAAAACAAGATGGCTTCTTACTTAGAAGTAAAGATAATTTTCATAAACTGAAGTTCAACTCATAATGAATTGATCCATTCTTCTCAAATTTTATTGTGCATGCCAGTCACTGGTTATCTTGATAAAATGCAAAGTCTGATTCATATTCTGAGATTCAAACACATAAGACTCTAGGACAGGGGTCCTCAAACTACGGCCCGCAGGCCACATGCAAATACAAATATTGTATTTGTTCCCGTTTTGTTTTTTTACTTCAAAATAAGATATGTGCAGTGTGCATAGGAATTTGTTCATAGTTTGTTTTTTTAAACTATAGTCCAGCCCTCCAACGAAGTTCAACTCATAATGAATTGATCCATTCTTCTCAAATTTTATTGTGCATGCCAGTCACTGGTTATCTTGATAAAATGCAAAGTCTGATTCATATTCTGAGATTCAAACACATAAGACTCTAGGGCAGGGGTACTCAAACTACGGCCCGCAGGCCACATGCAAATACAAATATTGTATTTGTTCCCGTTTTGTTTTTTTACTTCAAAATAAGATATGTGCAGTGTGCATAGGAATTTGTTCATAGTTTTTTTTTTAAACTGTAGTCCGGCCCTCCAACGGTCTGAGGGACAGTGAACTGGCCCCCTGTTTAAAAAGTTTGAGGACCCCTGCTCTAGGACATCTAATGGTAATTCAGCAGAAACTAATTCTGTATGTTAACTCATAGTTAACATATTAATTTACTGCGAGTAAGGTGAGGTGATTCTAGAAAGAGCATGCATGCCAGAGATAATCAGAGATGACCTTCCATCCCCTCTCTAACACAAATTCACTATTTAGTCGTAGATGGATTTTAAATGTTTTGTCAGTCTGCCTTCTCAGTACTTCAGACATCACTAGGCACTTGAAAAATAGTGATTAAGAGTTCAAAAGAAATAAACAGTTTCAATGATGACAATTTTAATTCAGTTTAACAAACATTATTGAACAAATGCTAGGAGCCTGCAAAGGGTGATTATGAAATTACTGTTAACATGACTTGTTCCTTTCTGAAAGTTAAGGGAAAAAATTATATGATAAACATTGGCATTACTAGTTGGGAAATTTGTCTGATGGCCTTTAGGTATATTTTTTATTCATTAAAAAGGTTTTATTAGCCAAAATTTAATGTTTTTATGTTGCTCAAAATTCTTAGTTATTCTTAAATTTTGGTGGTAGATCATGCACCCACATGCTTCTCACTTTGACCTCTTCTAATTAAATCAGAGAAATTGTATTTGGCCAGATGTGTGCTGCATAGTATAATAGCTTTGTTACTGTGTCAATAATTGTAGGATTCAATTGTTGATGCAAATTGGGACCAAGAAACTAGACATTTCAGAAATTAAATAAGATATCTAATGTCTGCTGTTGGGGAGTATTGCAAGATAATGACTTAGGAACAATCTGACTATGTACCATGAACTATTCTAAACCCAGATGTGGTCCCTTCCTCTAACCTGAGGACATAAAGCAGAACCTGTCACTAGTAATAAACTCAACAGCAGCAGCTGGTTTTATAAAAGCTATAGTTGGCTGATATTTGCTGTGTTTCAAATCGGGTAATTAATTATATTAGTTACATTGCATGTAATACACATACTAGAAACAAGTATGTTTGCAATGCAACAGATACTGTTTTATTATTGTTAATGGATGTGACATGCATACCAACCCTCTTGCCTCTCTCGCCTTCAAAACTATTGGCATTAAAATTTGTTTACATAGTCCTGGTAAGGTGGTCCAATTGTTTGGAGCATCATTCCGTACACCTAAAGGTTGCGGGTTTGATCCTGGGCCTGGGAGTGTACAGGAGGCAACAGATCCATGTTTCTCTCTTTTTCTCCCTTCCTCTCTCTCTAAAACCAATAAAAACGTATTCTCAGGTGAGGACTAAAAAAAAAAAAAAAGAAAAAGAATAAACCAATGAATGCATAAATAAGTGGAACAAACTGATGTTTCTTTCTCCCCCCCCTCTCTCAAATCAATCAAAAGAAAGAAAGAAGGAAGGAAGGAAGGAAGGAAGGAAGGAAGGAAGGAAGGAAGGAAGGAGGAAGGAACTAATTTCAGAGTTTCCCCTATTACAACAATCTGATGTTTGCTTTTGAGTATTTCTGAGTTTCATCCAGATATAATAAGAATCATTTTATGAATGATCGGGACTTCTTAAACAGCTACCCTCCCATTGTGACTGCATGATTATATGCATTTTAGGAACATTTCATTAGGTCTGATTTATGAAGCCTTCATCTTTCCACTAGGCCACATAACCAGTGGAGGTGGGGTGGTCTTTGGACGCAGAACCCTGTGGGTGGCCCTAAGGCACTAGCGCTGGCAAACTTTGTCACGGTTGAGGTGGAGCACACTGTTGTTTGGTGGCTGGAAGTGATAAATTAGAGCAGGTTTACAAAGCCAGCGAACTGGCTTCCATTTCGCTAATACCACGTTCACTTTTCACTAGAAAGTCGCCTTTTCAAAATGCACAGTGAATAGTTGCTTTTGCTATTCTTCCAACAAATGGGCATTTCAGTGTCAAGCGCTCTTCTGATTTTTTTTAATCTTTATTGTTGAAAGTATTACCTATGTCCGCTTTTTCCCCCATTGACCTCTACCAGCCTGCCCCACTTCCCAGCCCAGCCTTCACCCCCTGTTGTGTGTGTCCATTGGTTATGCATATATGCACGCAAGTTCTTTGGTTGGTCTCTACCTCTCCCCACCCCCGGCCCACCCTCCCCCGCCTTCCCTCTGAGGTTCCACAGCCTGTTCGATGCTTCTATGTGCCTGGAAGTCAACAATGACCTCCCAGGTTAGGGCACGAGAATCATCACCTCTGTGTCAGGTCAAAAGCAATGGCATTTATTCCAGCGCGCGGAGGCCAGCAGGCCTGCGGGGAGGACGGGGTACCGGGAGGCGAGTGTCAACAGCACCGCGCGGGTTAGGAACGTGTTGGATGGATGGACGTGAGCCGTGAGGACGCCCATTGCCAAGAGCCCGCTCCCATCAACCACATCTTTTCTCTCTAGAGTGTTTGTCCTGGAGGACGGCAGCCTGAAGATCCAGAATGCCAGCAGGTCGGACACCGGGCCCTACACCTGCGTGGCCACCAACCCCTTCGGGGTGGCAAGGAGTACGGGCGGCCTCGTGGTGAAAGGTATGTGGTCCCCATCTGCGGGCAGACTGGAGAGGCATGCGCACACGCGGCCTCGGTCGTGTCTAACCCACATCCCATTGTGTATGGGAGACGTTTGATTTCACGATTTATTGAGATGTGTCCCAGGTTCCTTAATAATGTGCTCTCTGCCAGTGGCAGGCCACGGCCAAGGGGAGCTCGTTAGCAGTGGAAATGCCCTCAGTGGGTAATGAGAGTTAAATCCTGCACCTAAATATCTGAATTTCCACAGATGCCTCAGTGCAAGAGCTGGGCGGGGCAGAGACATTTTGATCAAGTCAATGGATACTATTTCTCTTGGTTAAATGTCCTTCAGAAACTCATTTTGTAGGAAAGTTTTACCGGCACGTGAGGCTGCTTGGTGCATCACCAGTTCAGGCATTTCTCTAACCCCGGGTACTTAACTGGTGAAACGCAGGCTCCGTGGCATACACTTTAAGGAGCAGGTTTTTCAAAGGGGAGACAATTAAATATCAGTGTCGGTGCAGGTCGCTGTTCTGTCCCGTCACGGTAAACAGACACTCACACAGTCCGTTCTTCAGCTTCCATCCTGGCGTCACTCCAAACGCACCCTGTTCATCGCCCAGGGACACAATTAGGGAGGAAGTGTCTACTCCCCGACTTTGCCATTTCACTGTGTTGAGCCTCAGCTCATAAAACCAGCATGTTTACTGGGACCATGTCGCTGTCATGGTTCCACCGCCTCCCGGATGATAAAAATGACGGTCTTGATAAAGCAGTTTGAGCAGCTAATTAAGCCTAAATGATTAAACTCAGCCATTGGTGCTTTATCATCATTTTTATTAAGGATAAATGTATTCCACAGAAAGGAATTAGCTGCTACATTCCAGCTATCCTTTAAGCTGCCTACAGAATCACTGGCAGGGGTTCTGCCCACATTGCCTCACACACTGTGCCTTTGTCTGAGACACTCGGGAAGTGCTGCTGGTGTCCACCAGGGGGCGCGATTTGAGGACGTTACTTCATTGATATTGTATTGTCTTAAGGTTTCTAAGACAGAAGTGGACAGTGTTTCAAGGAGTGTCTGTAGCTACTTTAATAAAGGTGGTTTCTCCGGCCAATGTCTGGTAGTGTCCCTGGGCTGAGAAGTGTAAGTGCTCTCCGTTGGAAAAAATCACATGTTCATTAAGGGGAAATCAAGATTTATTGCCTCATTCAAATTAAGAAGGGACCCGGCCGGCGTGGTTCAGTGGTTGAGTGTACACCTATGAACCAGGAGGTCAGGGTTCAATTTCTGGTCACGGCACATGCTCTGGTTATGGGCTCTATTCCCAGTGTGGGGTGTACAGGAGGCAGCCCATCAATGATTCTCTCTCATCATTGATGTTTCTCTCCCTCTCCCTCTCCCTTCCTCTCTGAAATCAATAATAATATATATATTAAAAAATAAATTTACAAGAGCTCAGGGCTTGGCTCATTTTCAGCAGCAGGTTGGAACCTGGTCACTGCAGCTCACCTTCCCAGGACGAGAAATCCATGGGGAGTCGCACAGGAAGGATGAAGGATGGGGGATGGCAGCCGTAGAAATGTCATTTCTGTGAAATACAGGGTGGGGGGTCGGGGGTCGGGGGGGAGCTGAACCAATGGTTGTGCTGCTAAAATGCAATGCTGGGGATCTGTTCACTCCAGAGATTAAGAAAAAAAGTTCCTGGGTGGACTGAGCCGATGAAGTTCCTCTTCCTCAGATGTTTCTCGGGCCTTCGGCATCATGCTGCTGGAGGGGAGTCATTAACGGGAGGAAGAGAAAGGAGAACGCTCACTCCTGGAGGAACTCGGGGGCAGCGGGACTGTGCTTGGTTCTGAGGCAGGAAGTGGGTGTTTCAGATGAGCCACGTGGCCAGGCTTCTGCTGAGGAGGTTCCCAGCTCTTAGGATGAAGACAGTGGTTTTCACTGGGGCTGCTCCACAAACGACACCAAATCCCAGGGACGCTCCTTTCTCTACAAGTGAGAAAATAGCTAAATAGGGTTGCTAAGTGGGGAAAAAACAACTGACTCATGTTTTGCTTATTTCTGGTGTTTCTCCCTGGGGCTGTGGAAACAAATGATCCAAACAAATGATCCAAGTCCGCATTCCTGGTCGCCTTAATCTTCTCCACTCTTTCTTCTTCGGGCAATTTTTTCTTCTTCTAACAAACTAACAATTCCCTTATTTATTAGGTCAGCGATTTTTCCTCTATCTTCTCCTTCCTCTAGTAGAGAAGCATGAGGAAGGCATGGATGGTTCCGGGGACTGTATGTGTCCAATAAATATTGATTGATGGAGTGCAAGAGTCCCATCTTCCACCCCTTCCTTCACATAATTTCCACCTGGATTTCCTTGCTCTGGAATCTGAAAGATTTCAATGTTTCAGGGTTTAAGCTTCTTAGAATACTTTGCAATACAGGGCATCAAGCCCTGGCCGGTGGCTCAGTTGGTTGGAGTATCATCCCATAATCTAAAAGATCATGGGGTTCAATTCCCAGTCAGGGCACCTACATAGGTTGCAGGTTCAGTTCCCACCCAGTCAGGGTGTGTATAGGAGGCGACTGATAGATGCTTTTCTCTCTCTCTCTTCTTCCTCTCTCAAATCAGTACTAGTAAACATACCTTTGGGTGAGAATAGGGAAAAAAGGAAGAAAAGTCTCTTATTGTTATACCCTCTTAATGAGACTCCTACCTGTAATTCCCTTTCATGTTAGAATGTTGAAGGTATCACTGCCAAAGAATGATTACTTTACAACCTACAAATGTGAAGTGTTAACCTGAGAAAGAATTATAATAGTACGCATTGGTGCAACCATTTTCTTGACTATTAAGAGTGTAGTCAACTGGTTGTTTGTTAAACTGGTTTAGTGTATGTGCATGTGTGTTCTCATCTAGAATGTCCATCTGATTGTCATTACACAGTCAACTGTAATTATGTTTCTCAAACCCAAATCATCACATAGTGACCTACAGGGTGGTAAGGAGCAAATGAGAAATTTCAGTAAAGCTGACAAAACAATCATCTCTTTGAATTTCTTTATCAGCCTCAGTCATGCAAGACATGTTGTTGTTAGATAGCTTGTAAGAAGATAATAGTTACAAGAGGGAGATACTTTCCAGCTTAGTTTTTAGCTGATAAGGCTTATCTGTGTTTAGAGGGTTTGGAAGTTGTCTGAGCTGCATATCTGAGATTTCTGTTTCCCTGATGCACAGGGAGGAGGCCATTTCCACCCAGACATCCCAGCGTCCTTAGCACCAGCCTTTCAGGGGCGTGGAAGGCAGGGACATGGAATGCGGTGGGCATGGAACAGGAGGGTGTGGAAGGCAGGGCGTGGAACACAGTGACATCGAACACAGGGACGTCTCCCATGACACACACAGGGAGTGAGAGGAGAGAGAGCTTAGTGTTCTCGAGCTGGCAGACTTGGATTAGAATTACAGGGCGACATACACTGCGGGTATATGAAGATCAGACCAGAGGGGGAATTATTCGATCTGGCGTTTGGAAAATTATTAAAAGCGGAGAACAGCAGGCTGTGGAACGGCCTTGTTTGCAGGCAGCATTTGTTTTCCTTCCCCCACCGGAGAAGTTGGGGATGTTCAATTATAGGCCTCATTGCCTCAGCATTATTTTCAACAGAGACGTCGGAACTTGGAAAAGCATATCTAATGTGCGAATTAAGTTTATTGCTGTTCGTTTAGTTGTTTATTCTTCGTGCTAGAGTCCTTCTGACGCCAGCTAGGCCGGCTGTCCACACTCGGCGGCAGCAGGAGCCTGCGCACTAACGTGGGCCTCCGTTACGGAGAGAAACTCCAAGGTGGGTGGCAAGTGAGGCTTAAGGGCCGGAGTGTGAGGGCCAGCTCCAAGGAGAAGTGGCTTCCAGTCCATCATCAGGACAATTTCATGGAAATGACAAGAATTCACCTGCCAACTTATGGATGGAAACAGCTTCCAGAGAAGTCTCCCAGTGCTGAGGGAGGTCATTGGCCCTGAAAAGGCTGAGTTCTCCACCAAATTCCCTGCCCAGCCCATTCTCAGGGGTTTCTTCTCCGAAGATTTCATACACAGTCTGACAGTGCCCACTCGACATGAAATACTAGCTCTTAACTTCCTAGTTTTATTAAAAATAGATGGGTGACTGCTAGACTTAGCGGGGCAACCACATTGTAAGGCATAAAAACACCAAATCATTGTGAGGTACACCTGAAACGAATACAACCAATTAAGACTGTAGACCAACTATACTTATATTAAAAAAACAAAACAAAAACACACAATTAAAAATAAGCAATTTAAAAGAACAAAACACACATGCAGCCAGCTGCCCATTTAGTCCCCGCGGTGAAGGTGTCTGAAGGACACGTGCCCCTGTCCGCAGTCCCCTCTGGAGCCCGCAGCCCTCCCTGCGGAGCACTGGGTGGGGTTGGAAGGTGGGGCCTTCCCTGACTCCATTCTCATGCGGGAAGACACACTCAGGCTCCTGTGTTAGTGCAATTGTGTTTCTATTTTTTTAAAAAACATATTTTTATTGATATCAATGATGAGAGAAAAATCATTGGTCAGCTGCCTCCTGCACGCCTCCCACTGGGGATCGAGCCGAAACCCAGACATGTGCCCTGACGGGACTCAAACCAGTGACCTCCTGGTTCATAGGTAGATGCTCAACCACCATCCATGCGGGCCGACGCGATGCCGTTTCTGCCGGGAAAGTGGCCCTTCGTTCCCCGGGGCTGTTGAGGAGGAATGTGTCATTCCCAGGAAAAGACCCTCAGACGGGAGTCTGGTCTCCAGTCCGGGTCCTGAAAACTCAGGAGGCAGGTGGCAGGTTCTTTCAGGCCCAAAGAGGACTGGGGCTGGGGGAGGGAACAACCATCCCATGAATGAAACTTGCCTGGGTCTCCTCTCCTGGCATTTATCTCATTTTGTCTCCCCGCACCCCAACGCAAATTCAGAGGACAGCATCCTTTGCCTACTCTGTCCTGCACCGGGGACAAAAGTTTCCTCCTTCCATCTGCTGCAGAACCAGAGACTCCTTCAGCCCGAGGTGTTGTGACAGCCTGTCTGGGCGAACGCTTTCTCTTTATCAGAAATCTAAGTGGGATGCCGCAAAGAGTCGTCGCCTATTGTGTGTGAACAGCTTAGAAATGAGGAGGTGGCGTGTCGGCTTCATTAGCAGATCCGCAGCGCGGGCCCGTCTTCCTCAGACGCCAGGCCCTGTTTTGATCGTTGGTTAACGCGGGAGATCTGCGTCGACATGTCACACAATGACTCGCAGGGAATGGTGTCATGTTCCCTCGCAGGATCTCGAGACATCTTTTCTCACTCAGATGCCTCGCATTTTAGACTATTGCCTTCTCTCGCCAGGTTCTTCGTTTGCTTCTTTTGCTCTGGAGTTCTCGGTCTTATTTATTTTTATTGATTTCAGAGGGGAAGGAAGAGGGAGAGAGAGATAGAAACATCAATGAGGAGAGAGAATCATTGATTGGCTGCCTCCCGCTCGGCCCTCACAACCCGGGCATGTGCCCCTGACCCAAACCGAACCCGGGACCCTTCAATCTGCAGGCCAACCGGCGCTCCATCCACTGAGCCAAACCGCTAGGGCAGTTTTGGTCTTTTAATATGTGTTCTGAATCACTGAAACCCTGAAGTGGAAAGGGAATGGGAAAACTGGAGAATCCTGAGCATGATGACCTTGTAATTGAACTGAATTCTACTTGGCCTTGAGGTGGAGTGGGCACCAGGTGCTGCGGGTGGGTTTAACCTGCGAAAAGCTGAGAAGATAATCTTGCACGTGGCTGAGGGATACAGCACATCCTGGCCTCCTGCGAGTATCTGTGCAAAGAGGAAAAGTATATTAAATAAAGATTAGCGACCTCTCTGGGGCTCGCTTGCTAGAGGGACTGAGTCTGCGTCTCCACCAATTCGCTCGTCTGTTTGCCTGCTCCGTGCAGTTTATTTCAGTCTTCGCTCCGATGTCCTGTGTTTGCTTTCCCCAGTTAGTCATTTCCCTGTTTGGTTTGTTGGCTCAGTTTCCTATGGACTTAACATGAACTCTCTCCTCAAATCGATCTCACTGTGTCCCCTCCATATCAACCTGCCCTCCTGGGGCGGGGGGCCCGTGGCCCGCACACCAGGCTTCTCTCTTTTGATGTAAACACTCTGTTTGGTAGAATGCATCTTCCCGTGGATTTTTGAGAAAGAATTTGAGAGAGATGCACGTTTTTTGGGAGTCTTCAAGTTAGCACATGTCTGTATGCCATGCTTACCGGTGATGCTGGTTTAGTGGAGACAGAACTCCAGGCTGGGGTCATCAGTCTTCAGGCGTTTGCAGCTGTCACTCAGCTCGGAAGCCGGGCTGTCGGGACTCCTGGCCCGTGGTGTGCACCTTTGCTGGGTCCCTCTGCCTGCAGTCTGTTCTCCTGCTCTAGTGGCACCGAGGGGCCCCGGGCAAGTCTGCTTGGTGCTCTGTCACCTGGGGTCGCATCTTTCTGAGTCCTGGACTCTCTTCCTGGATAACTTAATCATTGACTCCATTTCTGTTTCTGAGATACATACTATTTAGAAGTGAGATTTCCTAAATTGCACTCTAGATTATGTCGTCTGTGTGTAGCTATGTATCTGTGTGTGTAATTTGTTGTATTTCATATGTTTAGATACATATACAGTATATACATCAATATCGGTTATAGATGGATGACAGAGAGAGGTGTTTCTTTCCTGTGTACACTTTATAGCTCTCTGCTCTGCCTTCTGGGTGATTTTCTTAACTGTATCTTTCAGACATTCTATTTAATTTTGCTTTGGCTATTTTTTTAATTTCAGTGTTCTTTTATTTTTCCACTGTCTCTATATAACTTCTTGCTCTTCTGTTTCTCTCTCAGAAAATATTGCTGATAGTTTTTCTTTTGTACTTTATTTTTCTTGCAGTCTCTGTTGTCCCACACTGCTTTCTTCTTCTTCTTTTTTTTTGTTTTAATCCCTATTTTTATGAAGGGATGCACAAAGATACTTTGTGAACCTTAGTTGTTTGCTCGTGTAAATAGTTGGGGCGCTAACATCTCATAAAAAGTCTGATCGAGTGTGGGGGTTTATTGACCTATTGGGCTTCACGCTAAGATGTTGGGACCAGGATAGTTCCTGGGGAAAATCTTAAGGACGCCATCTTTAGGCCTTTATTCTTAGGCTTATCAGACCCACGGCCCCAGTTTCCTTCTGGAGAGCGAAGGACCAGCAGCCAGCACCCTCAGGGCTGAGGAAGGTTCCAGACATGAATCTCTGCCTCTGACCCACGTAACCCTCACGTCCTCCCCCAGCTGCTTCAATGACCCGTGCCAGCTGTCCCTAACCCCCCACTAATACATGGCCTAGATTTTCCCAGCCCCACACAATCTGTCCTTAGACATTAATGAGGGGAAACTTCTGTCCCGACAGTTGAAGCAGCTTTATCACAACAACCTCACACCAGTGATCACCCACAAATGCTGCTAACATGTTTCTATAATCAATAAAAATAAAAGAAAGAATGAAGGAACCGTGAGCATAACCAAGGTGTTGGCAGCATGTGGGACCTCCCTCAGGAGAAGAGAAAAGCACAGGTGGGGGAGCCCAAGCTCCCAGGGGTTTGCTCATCCACAATTCGGCTGGTTTCTAAGTTGTATGAATCCGAAATGCCAGCAACCAAATAGAAACAGAAAACACCTAAGCAGAAGTGTTGGTTGTCACACAGTGCAAGGAAGACAAAAATCGGGGCTCAGAACAAGCCAGCAGAATGAGGCCTGCTGACTACTCAATGGTGAACTGAGGCACCTGAAGGGCTGCATCCTGGCAATAAAAATAGAACAAAACCGGCTGGGACCTACCGTGACTGCCTATCAGACTCCACTGAAATCAGTGCCTGACTGGATTCAGCTCTTTTTTCAGCTGCCCCTTCAAAAAAGTCAATCTACTTGGAAAACATAACAAAATAAAGATGTTTACATTCCGACCCATGGGGCCTGGCGTTCAATAAAATGTTACCAGGAGTAGCTGGGGCAGGAATAAATGATGGAACCAGAGAGAAATCCGACAGCAGCAACAGCTGATAGAAATATAGATGTTATCAGACAAGGGGTTCAAAACAATTGTGATGAATATGGTAAAAAAATAGATGAGATGATGAAGAATTTAAGAAGAGAAATGCACCCTGGCTGGTTCCTTTCAGTGGTTAGAGCTTGGTCTATGCTTCCAAGGTTCTCAGGTTCAATTCCTGGTCAAGGGCATGTACCTGGGTTGTAGGTTCTATGCCCAGCCTCCATCTGGGTGAGTGTGAAAGGAAACCAATCAATCACTCTCTCACATCAATGCTTCTCTCTCTTTCCCCTTCCTCCCTCCCTTCCACTCTCTGAAAATTAGTGGAAAAAATCCTCAGGCGAGGATTGTGGGAAAAAGAAGAGGAGGAGGAGGAAAAGAAGGAGGAGGAGGAGAAGAAGAGAAATGCCATCTATTACAAATCAATTTGAAATTCCAGAACTGAAAAATACAAAAGGTGAAATTAAGAAAATAGAGTGACTTAATGCAAGGTTAGACACAGCAACAAGAGGATCACTAAACGGGAGGATTGTGAATAGATAATATCCAGACCACAACATGGAGCAAGAATAGACCCTAAGGGGCGTGTGGGACGTGGTGATTGGATCTGACATAGGTGAAATGGCAGTTCCTCCAGGTGTGGAGATGTGGAAGAGAAAGCGAGGCATCAGCAATACTGGAAGCAATATTTGTCATAATTAAAAAAATAAACTGAAAATGACAGCAAGCATCCTACTCAGGAAATTGTATAAGCCCCACTGAGGATACATACATAAAGGGAAGTTTAAATAAGCACATAGTAATGAAACCAAAGGAAAGACAATTCATCCTGATACAAACATGCATTATTTTCAAAAGGACAACAATAAGTCTGAAAGTGGAAGTAGCAGCAGCAATAAAGGAGTCCAGGATACAGTGGAATGGCCTTTTCAAAGAGCTGAAAAACAATACCAGTGAGAATTCTATTCCCAGCAAAAGTATCCTCCCATAGGAAGACAAAATAAAAATGCTTTCATACACACACACATCAACCCTAAGAAAATATGTCACTTTCAAATATACACCAAAATGCTAATGCTGTTCATAGGTTTAGAAGGAATATTATCCCAGAGTGAAATATATAAATGGAAGAAGAAATTGAGAGTGATATGAAGGGTTAATATTTTTATAGGTAGGACAATTTGAGATCTGAAGAATTAGGAAGGGGACCAAATTTTAAAAGTATTTATTTCTGATTTTCACAAGTTAACTCATGAGAGAAAAGATTGGGGAATGTTATCACCTGTCTGATGTGCTATTTATACACTCGTTGCCTTTCTATTGGTATCTTAGCAACATTTCCTACAATGTCAGAGACAAATGAAGGCGGAACCACAGGTCTGAGCCGAGGGAGAAAGTTACGGTGATTTTTCTTCTGCATTTCCCCATCTTTTAAGGGGAGTTGATAACTTCAGAGACACCTGAGCCGTCATTATTTTGAACAGTGACACTGAAAGATTGTCACTCACAAATGGAGGTTTCAACTGAGCTGAAGGTACAAAAGAAACAAACAAAAATAGCATGTCCTGCATGGCCAGGAAAGACCAATTGCACATTGGATTGGCATCCCCTGGCTTCTGAAAATATCGTTGGGGATCCTGATGTGTGTTAAAGTGTGTTTGGCCATTAGTATAGGCACAAGCTCTACCTATGTTTAAAGAAATAAGGCTAAACAATTCTGACAGAAGTTTTGGAATAATTAGTTTGCATGTCTCCTGGGGTGCTCTGGACATATCAGACTCTATTAACGGTGAGGATCTGAGTAAACAGTAAAACTGTTCATGGAAGATGGCATCTATTTTGTGAAACCTTCCCTTATTCTTCTTAAGAATAGGATTGTTAGATCAAGTAGCTTTTATATGATTTTCATCTCACAGAAATAGACGGAAAATAGTAACTATTAAAATTCTGTCACTTTATGAACTCTTCATGAATATTGTCATTTGTATTTTGGATAATCTTCTAAAAGTGATCAGTCCTCATCACTGTATTCATTTATTATTTATTTATTTATTTATTTATTTATTTTAGAGAGGACGGGAGAGGGAGAGTTAGAAACATCAATCAGAAAGAAACATCATCTATTGGCTGCCTCCTGCACGCCCCCTACTGGGGATCGAGCCCACAAATTGGGCATGTGTCCTGACTGGGAATGGTTCCTGGTTGGATGCTCAACCACTGGGCCATCCTCATCACTTTAAAAGCTGAATGGGAAAGGTGTCCCTCTATTCTGAATAATAAATATTACTCCATCCCCTCTCCGATCATTTTCTTTCTGTCTTTCTTTTGTTGCTACTGAAAATTAACAAACACAGAAAAGTTGAGGAAAGAGTATAAGGAACTTCCAGATACCCATCAGAAAGGTAGGCAGCCACCAATTTAGGTCCAAATTTGTAGCATCAAAGATTGTGTTTCCGCTGCTGAGAACCACTCTCACTCCTGTTCTCTGGGAGGTTGGCCTGGGCAGTGCATGGTGCACTGCAAATTCTGGCTGGAGTGGCCATGGCCGTGGAGCGAACCCTTGTAGACAGAAATGATCTGTCACTAGGAGTCCCTAAATCAGAGAAATAGCAGGACCAGGAGCCTGGCTGGGACACGGAAGACTCCTCCTTTGACACTTTGGTCAGTGGAACAGGTATTGACATTGGGGCCAGTATTTCTAGAGGGAAGATTGGTAATGACCGATGTATGATTCTAACGTTGCAAATCCGGATAACAAGGGACAACGTTTTCCATTGCATCTTCAGTGAAAATGGAACATTATTATCACAATGGTGTCAGAAGTAGAATCTGTTCTGTTCACACTCATAAGTGTAGACGTCTGACTATACAGCTCTCTAAAATACTGTTGTTAGGATCTCAGTGACATAGTTCGAGTCATTGTACATGGGAGCACCATAGACCACTGAGAGCTGGAGCCACTGTGTGACTCTAATGTTGTGGCTGGAATTTCAGGGAAAAAATGGTGTGGTGCCTCCTCCGGTACGGAATGCTATCTTTAGAAGTCCACAGTGTTTGTTTTTTCTATAAGCTATCTATACTAATAAAAGGGTAATATGCTAATTAGACCTTCCAGAGACCTTCCAGACGTCCTTCCCAACAAAGCTGGGGGCTTGGCCCATCTGCAAACTGGCCCAAAACGACCCTCACCCTGATGGGGGGCGTGGCCAGCCTGCAAACCACCCCAGCCCCTTGCCCAGGCTGGCACTATCCCCAGTGGGGACCCCTACCCTGACAGGGGTGTGGCCGGCCTACAAACTGCCACAGGCCATTTGCCCAGGTTGGCCTCGCCCCCAAGGGGACCCCCACCCTGATCTGGGACCCCATTTAGGGCAGACCGACCAGCCCCCACCCATGCACTAGGCCTCTATCTATACTAATAAAAGGGTAATATGCTAATTAGACCGGGAGACCGTCCGGGAGAACTTCTGGACGTCCTTCTGGACAAAGCCATGGTGGCGGGGCTGAGGCAGAGGCAGTTAGGGGTGATCAGGCCAGGAGGGGAGGGCAGCTGGGGGGGATCAGGCCAGTGGGGGGGCAGTTGGGGGTGAGCAGGCTGGCAGTGGGGGGCAGTTGGGAGCAATCAGGCCAGCAAGGGGGGACAGTTGGGGGTAAGAAGGCCGGCAGGCAGAGTGGTTAGGGGTGATCAGGAAGGCAGGCAGTTGAGCAGTTAGGAGCCAGTGGTCCTGGATTGCAAGAGGGATCTCAGACTGCAGTTTAAGCCCGATCCCTGAACCAGCAGTCGGACATTGAACCAGCAGTCGGACATCCCCTGACGGGTCTCAGATTGGAGAGGGTGCAGGCTGGGCTGAGGGACACCCCCCCCCCACGCACGAATTTTGTGCACCAGGCCACTAGTTTTCATATAAACTATGAATAAAACTGTCTTTAGCCAGGCCAGTGTTGCTCACTGGTTGAGCATTGACCTATGAACCAGGAGGTCATCGTTCCATTCCTGGTCAGGGCACATGCCCAGGTTGTGACTTCATCCCCAGTGTGGGGCGTGCAGGAGGTGGTCAATCAATGATTCTCTCTCATCATTGATGTTTCTCTCTCCCTCTCCCTTCCTCTCTGAAATCACTAAAAATATATTTTGAAAAACAAACAAAAAACTGTGTATTTAATTTTATTACATGATTACTAAGTAAGCTAAACTGGTTAATGCAGAGACATTAAAAAGGGGGTGGAATTTTTCATCTTGAAAAGAGCAGAACTCTGAGTTGTATGTGTAAGATTTCAAACAATTGCAAAGTCACTCAGAGGATGTGTCTCATAGCCACGTGCCAGTACCTGATGAGCTTTTATGAGAGCGATGTTCTTTCTTCACAGAACGGACCATTATCACGGAGCCACCTTCCCCAATGGACGTCACCGTGGGTGAGAGCATCGTCCTGACCTGCCAGGTGTCCCATGACCCCTCCATGGAGGTCACATTTGTTTGGTCTTTCAATGGACACATCATAGACTTAAAAAAGGATGCGGCTCATTTTGAAAGGATTGGAGGAGTAAGTTGCTGACAATTCTAAGTACTTAATAAGTTGACTCAAGCCTTTTCCCTGAATTAACGTCTTTTGTTGTGACTCCCCCAGTATTTATTTGCGCGGTAATCACTGTCTCTTTATGAAGCTGCATCTGTGTGTGTTTTATTTTGTTTTATGTCTTTCATGGACTTGCTTGCATTCTAGAGACAATTATGACAAAGGACACAGTCACGGGGATCATATGGGAAACGAGTGATACTAGTGTATCTCCCAATTTCACTGCAGCCCCATATTGGATGTTGATGCAGCTGTGAAATCTTAGGACCTGCTGGGCCTATTTATGTTTTTACCCCCTTTTCCCTTTCTGCCTGCAGGGATCTGTGGGAGACCTGATGATAAGGAATATCCAGTTAAGTCACTCAGGGAGATATCTCTGCGCAGTGACAACAGCCCTAGAGAACTTGTCGGCTGTGGCTGAAATCATTGTCAGAGGTGCGTGACATACATGAGCAGTGAGAAATGTTCATCTGTAAATGGCAAGTCCTTAATTAACCACATCATGATAAAGAAGTGAAATAAATAGAAAAGATTTTTAAAAATATATTTTTATTAATTTCAGAGAGGAAGGGAGAGTTGAGAGAAACATCAATGATGAGAGAATCATTGATCAGGTGCCTCCTGTACACCCCCTACTGGGGATTGAGCCCACAACTTGGGTACGTCCGTGACCTCCTGGTTCCTAGGTCAACGCTCAACCACTGAGCCACACCAACTGGGTGGAAGTATATATTTTTTTAATTTTCTAAATCCCAAGACCCCAGGGTCTGGGTGGTATGACAATGGATGCTGCACTGAGTAGGTTTTGCCTGTTCCTAAGGAATGGTCAGACTTGCCCGCACCGTCAGCCCCTTGGACTCGGCAGGTCCTCTATCTATACTAAACTGTCTCGTAGAGCGGGGTCCAAGCCTGAGTTCCCAACTTCTCCCTAAGAGCTGCATTCACTTGAGGGAGCTTTTGAGAGGAGCGGCCCCAAGAGGCTCTCACCGTTTGAGATTAGCTTCTTATCAGATGATATTCCCCCACCCCATGGCTGGCATTTCCTAATCTTCAAAGGAAGCATTTCAAGCTAATCTCTCACTGTGTAAGCTGAATTAATAGGGCTTTATCTAATGTGCTAAAATATATTAGGTTCCATCTTTTATTTTGTAAGTATAACAGAAAAAAAGAAACGATTCCTTATCCCAAATCAACTCATTTCATCATTTCCAATAAGGTCACCATAAAACCTGTGCTTGAAGGCCCCCCAGGTCCCCCCGAGGAGGTGAGAGTGGAACACATTTCCAGCACCACGTCCCAGCTCAGCTGGCAGCCTGGCTCGGACAATAACAGCCCCATCCAGATATTCACCATCCAGGCACGGACGCCGTTTTCTGTGGGGTGGCAGGCTGTCTCCACGGGTAAGTGCCTCGCGTGTTTTGGATAATTCGGCAAAACCAATGGTGTGTTGTTTGATGGATTGATGGACTGTTTTTACCCAGTGTCCCCTTTGTTTTAGTTCCAGAGATTCTCAACGGTCAGACGTACAATGCGACCGTGGTGGGCCTGATTCCCTGGGTGGAGTACGAGTTTCGTGTCCTTGCTGGGAACAGCATAGGGATTGGAGAGCCAAGCAAAGCATCCGAATTGCTGAGAACCAAAGCATCCGGTAAGAAATCAATGGCTTCTCAAACCCTGGGAGACCCTGGAGGGCACAGTTCTTACAGAAAACACAGCACACCGCGCAGCATCCCTGCCCCAACCAGAGACAGAGAACCAGCCTCATGCCCCCGTGGTCATGGGCACAAAGCACATGCATTTTCTCCCAAGGGCGCGTGCGCCCAGTAGGAGATGGTGATGGTGTGGCAGACAGGTCAGAAGAGAGTTTTTCTGAAGCTGCCCTCTCGTCTCCGAGACTTTCAGAACCAAGAGAGAATCTGCAGAGTCGTAGATGCAGATGGGTTTCTGCCTGTCTCACGAGAAGCTTGTCCAGCCAAGTTATGCATCTTCACAGATTTGGGGTGCTTCTGTCATCATTTCAGGAAAAAGGATTTTTAAAACATTTCTGCATGTAAAAGTCAAACTCCATTCTGATTACATACCAGAATACTCACACACTCACCACTGTTATCAGTGGCATTTAGGGGGCGAGAAGTTCGAGGCAGCCTCGGTTTGTTCTGTACCCAGCGACTTGTGATTCAAACACAGGGTCATAAAATAGGAATTCATTTAATTATCTAGCATTTAAGAATTTATTTTTAAGTGTTCAAACATCCTGATGTCAACCAAACAGAAAAACGACTTTCATGTGTTTATGAAGAAGAAAGGGGACTAATTAATATCTGGCTGGGAAACGTGTTCCCGGCACAGCTGCATAATCAGGCAGTAAATCACCGTGTCACTCTCCCCATCTGAATGGAACATCGTCTTGCCAATTAGCGGATGATGCATAATAATGTCAGATACATGATGTTACTCGCCTGTTAATTAATCCTGGAGCTGGGGTGCTCATGTCTCCGACACCAGGCTGTCCCCTCCGAAGCTTGGGTCTGAGTAAACATCATTTGTGTTCATTAAGGATGCTGGGCTCCCTCCCAGCTGCCACGGGAGCTCCTGAGAGGTGAGACCCTTGCGCCAACCCTCCGGAGGTAGACGCACATCCCTAACCACGGCCATGTTTCTCTCCTTGCTTTCAGTCCCCATTGTGGCTCCAACCAACATCCAGGGAGGAGGAGGAAGCCGGTCTGAACTGGTCGTTACCTGGGAGGTAATTTTCTGTCCAGCTGAGTTATTTGGAAGGAAAACGATGTAGCTGGCCAGGAAGAACAGGGAAAAACAAGCTGGGCCCATAAAAACCCTGGGCAGGAAAGACTGCTGATGTAGCGAGGGGCTGGAGACACCTCATTCCTACTACAGGGAGAGGGTGTGACTTAGTGAGCACAGTTTTCTTCCAAATGCAAGGAAAGCGCCCTCGGTGCACGTGGAAGGGCCGGCAGTGTGCTCATCAGCATCTGATGCTGGACGTGGCTATTCACAACCTGTGAGTTAGACTTAGACAGCAGCTGTTTCCTCTCCTTGCTTTCAACCCTCCAGCCTGTCCATCCCACACATAGATGGAAGCTTAGCAGGCGGAGTAGCTTGTATGTCATTCTTCTTAAGTATGAATGTATAGGCCCCTTTTGCACTGATTAAAATGCACTCTGGCTTTTTAAAAAATAGATATTTATTGATATCGGAGAGGGAGAGGGAGAGGGAGAGGGAGAGGGAGATAGAAGCATCAATGATGAGAGAGACCCATTGATCTGCTGCCTCCTACACGTTCCACAATGGGGATCGAGTCTGCAACCCTGGCAAGTTGCCCTGACCAGGAATTGAACCATTGAACCGTGACTTCCTGGTTCATAGGTCGATGCTCAACCACTGAACCATGCCAGCCTGGCTGTGTCCTTTCTCTTTAAATGCAAGATTCCACAAACCAAGGCATACAGGCCGGATCTGCTTGCTCCCTGTTTTCATAAATGAATTCCCACCACCGTACCCATTCTTGTCATGTTACATATGACTGCTTTCACGCTGCTGGGAGAGACCATATGGCCCCTGATGCTTAAAATATTTACTACTTGGCCCTTTACAGAAAAAGTTTATGGTGAAAATTAAAGTCATTTCCTATGTGTGTTTTTCTTGGGATATCGGATATGCAGAATCTTGCAGGAGCTCCATTCATGGATTCACGAACACAGTTCCCCACTTATATTCATCCTAGCATCACCGAGCCCAACCCTGCTGGTGCCAGGCCTCTAAGGAATGTGTGCATTTAGGAGGAGACACATGTTAGTGTGAGCGTCAGAAGGCAGGCATGGAGTGACTCTTTCAGTTCCATGAACACCAGCTTAGTTTAAACAGAGGGGGTACAAACATCCTGATGTTGTGAATTGTCAAAAGGTCTGGGTGCTCGGGCAAGGATGGAACCTCATGTCAGGTCTGAGCTGTGGGTTGAAAAAGAACTTGGGGAGAGAGAGACCTTGTCAGGCCTAACTCACTGCTGCTGTGGGGGAAGTCATACCCCCTGGTTTTTCAAATTCACTCTGAATTCAGCGAGAATCCCCCCTTGTGTTCCTGATGACAGCTTGGCTGGTACCCCAGATTGCTGCTCGTGAACGAACATCGAGGTACAATCTCCTGAAATAAACACCCTCCTGTCTCCTCCAGAGCCAAATACTGTGGGGTTTGTGTTTTTTGCTTTGCTTCCAATAACCTAGACATGCTATCTAATTTGGAGGATGTGGTAACTACTAATTCCTTTTTTAACAATATATTTATTCATGTCTTACCCTAATTTATACTTCCTAATACATCCAGGTTTGAGCTGCCAGCGGGGAATATCTCATATAAAACATGACTATAAGCCTGGCTGGCGTGGCTCAGTGGTTGAGCGTTGACCTATGAACCAGGAGGTCATGGTTCGATTCCTGGTCAGGGCACAGCCTGGGTTGCAGGCTCAATCCCTAGTGTGGGGGCGTGCAGGAGGCAGCCGATCAATGATTCTCTCTCATCATTGATGTTTCTCTCTCTCCCTCTCCCTTCCTCTCTGAAGTCAATAAAAGAAATATAGGCACGTAGCCAGCGGTGTGGCTCCATTGGTTGAGCCTTGTCCCATGAGCATGAGCATCTTTCATTGGAATCATTTCCCAACTGGCATTCCAAATGGAAGTAGTCTGATTTTTCACTGCTTCATGAACCAGGGTGAATATCTGTGTTTGGTAAACACGATAAGAGCTCCATAAACTAACTGCAAACACTCAGTGGTGGTCACTTCTGCCCAAGCCCATCCCGGAGGAACTGCAGAATGGCGGGGAGTTTGGCTACCTGGTCATGCTGCGGCCCGTGGGCTCGGCCACCTGGACCAAGGAGAGAGTCCCGTCCGTGGAGGCATCGAGATTCGTGTACAGAAACGAAAGCGTCACCCCGCTCTCTCCCTTCGAGGTCAAAGTGGGCGTGTACAACAGCGAGGGGGAAGGGGCCCTGAGCACCGTGTCCATCGTCTACTCCGGGGAGGACGGTAAGTGGTGCCCAGCACTGGGTGGTCCTCTGAGGCTCCAGGGATATTTGTTTTTAATATGTTTTTATTGATTTTTAGAGAGGGAGGGAGGGAGAGAGAAACATCCATGATGCTGAACCGGGAATTGGACCATGACCTCCTGGTTCACAGGTCGATGCTCAACCAGTGAGCCATGCAGGCCAGGCCCTGGGTGTATTTTGCGTCCTTGTTCCAATGAACCCCTCGACTAACGATGCTGTGTCTTCCTCCGACGGCAGAGCCTCAGCTGGCCCCTCGGGGAACCTCTGCCCAGAGTTTCTCTGCTTCTGAGATGGAGGTTTCGTGGACGGCCATCGCCTGGAACAGAATCACGGGCCGCGTGCTGGGCTACGAGGTGAGCCACTGAGGTCCCCTCTCCTCTGCACACTCCAGGCTCCCAGGGCCAGTCTGCTGCTCCATAACAGCAGTGGGTGTCCAAAGCGTTAGGGGGTGGTGGTGTCCGGGGCCATGATCTCTCCATCAGGCACATCAGCCAAGGGTGGCACTTAAAAGGTGATCCGAGGTGACCTCATTTGATTATTCCCACTGCAGTCCTGTGGGTTTCCAGGGAGAGGGAACCTCTAAACCCCCTCCCCATCTTAAACCGTAGAAGAATTTCAAGGGGACACCTGCTCTGAGCCAAGAGCCAGAACACGGTTTGAAAAGAAGGTCATCTTGCCCGGCAGGCATGGCTCAGTGGTTGAGTGTCTTACCTATAAACCAGGAGGTTATGGTTCGATTCCTGATTAGGGCACATGCCTGGATTACGGGCTCGATCCCCAGTGTGGAGCGTGCAGGAGGCAGCCGATCCACGATTCTCATCATGGATCTATCTCTCTCTCTCTCCCTCTCCCTTCCTCTCTGAAATCAATAAAAATATGAAGAAAGAAAGGTCATCATGGTGAAGATAGTGAAGTGAGAAGAAAAATCCTAGATTCTCCTCATTCTTCTCATTTATAGACATCGCCTATGTAGAGTGAGGCAAATCACTTCTTTTGTGTGAACCTTCATTTCTACAGAGAAATAAGACTTATTCCTGGGTGACACAGGTTATTTTGGAGTTAGAATAAAGTGTAATTCTAAACCTCTTTCACCGTGCCTCGCAGTCTTCTTTGTTTTTTCTTTTCACACGAAGCCTCTGATCCGAACATAAAGGCGTACTCCCGGGGCAGGTGTCTCACCCCTCCAGGCCTGGAGTGCCGCACCTCCACCTCAGAGCCCAGCCCCGTTCTCCTCCCTGGGTTCAGTCTAGTCTCCCTTCTCTGGAATCCTCTCATCGTGCCTCACATGGTCTTTCTTCTCATCCTCAGAGCACTGATTCCTGTACCACTTCCTGGAAACAGTCCTCGGCTCTCTTTTCACACACGCAGGGTGTTCCCCCAAAAGGTCTACCCACTTTAAATAATCGTAGAGGCAGTGTGTGTACTTCAACTGCATTTTCACACTTCCAGTGTCTTTTGAGGATGAATTTCCTTTGTTCAAAGCTTAGTCTGGCTGAAAAGGAAGAAACATCAATTGAGCTACCAGCTGTTCAAGTGTGCACATGTGTTTTGGGGGACAGCCTCTATATTCTAACCTCTTAACTAGACGGTAAGGGGCCTGAAGGCAGGTCCCACACCTGATTCTCTGTTGTCTTTTTCAATGTGCCTGAAGCTGTGCTAATGCATAGGAAAGGCTCAGTATAAGCTGAATTATTAATTAACCTGTTATTCAAAGAACTCCAGAGGAAATGTGAACAGCAAAGCATCATACCAGAAGTCTCTGATCCATGGTATGAATCCTGTTTGGGTCTGACTTATATATCCTTTATTCCAACTGATAACCCTTATTTATTTTTTTAAAAGAGTATAGAAGTTTTTAAAAAATACATATTTTTATTGATTTTAGAGAGGGAGGGAGGGAGAAAGATAGAAACATCAATGATGAGAGAGAATCATTGATTGGCTGCTTCCGGCCGGCCCCTACTGGGGATCAAGCCTGCAACCCAGGCATGTGCCCTGACTGGGAATTGAACTGTGACCTTCTTGTTCATTGGTTGATACTCAACCATTGAACCTAATGGCCAGTTCAAGTTGATCATCTTTAAATATCTCATGAAATATTTTATTTTTGCAATCTAAAAAAACAAACAAAACAAAAACCCCACAAGTTCTCTATTTTCCATTGTGAATTTGTATTTTTGATTTGTTCCCTATAAAGAGTAGACTGTATTTTGCTGTTATTGTATAACCCATTTAATGAGAGTTATCCTGCCATTTATGCTCTGGTCTGCTGCCTGCTGGTTACAGGGAAACCATGACCCCTCCCTCTGTTTCCATGACCAGGTCTTATACTGGACGGATGACTCCAGGGAACCCATGATTGGTAAGGTCAGAGTCCATGGAAATGTCACAACCAAGACCATCATGGGGCTAAAGGCCAACACCATCTACTTTGCCTCCGTCAGAGCTTACAACACTGGTGGGACGGGGCCCTCAAGCCCCCCAGTCAACGTCACGACCAAGAAGTCCCGTAAGTATCCCTCACCCTCCAGGCAGCAGCAGCAGCCATGAAAAGAACCTCGTGCCTTCATTTAGCCTTCCCTCCTCTCCTCCCCCTCATCCTTCACTGATTGCTTTGTTTGGTTGATTGGTGATTGGCTTGTCTGTTAAATCTGGATAATTGTTGAAACTTTGTGGTAACAATCAAAATAAACCATTTTGATATTTTTGGAATTCCAAAGAGGAACTATTCTAAGTATATAGATCAGGGGTGGGGAATCTTTTTTCTACCAAGGGCCATTTGCAT
This sequence comes from Myotis brandtii, assembly GCF_000412655.1. Taxonomy (NCBI): domain Eukaryota; kingdom Metazoa; phylum Chordata; class Mammalia; order Chiroptera; family Vespertilionidae; genus Myotis; species Myotis brandtii. The sequence continues at coordinate 704,571 of NW_005370710.1, forward strand.
ATTTATAACATTATTTGTGGGCCATACAAAATTGTCAACTTAAAACTTAGTCTGCTACATTTGGTCAAACATTTCATTAACTTACCCCTAATGCCTTGGCAGGGCCAGACCACATGATTTCACGGGCCTTATATGGCCCGAGGGCTAGAAGTTCCCCATCCCTGATGTAGATGAAATACAGCTGGTGCAGTGCTGAAGCACATGGACTGTGACGCCCCCTCCCAGCCTGAGCCTAATACCGGACCTCCCATCCCGGGAATGTTAAGTGTTTATATAACCTTTCAGTTTCAACACCCTACTGTGCACAATGTGGACAGAGTGGAACTGTCCCCTCTTAGGGTTTTGTGCAGGAGTGAGGGGGAGAAGAAATAGGATGTGTCCAGGACATACTTTCATTAGTGCCTCCTGTCATCTGTTCTTCAGTTGAGTCCTAGAGTGCTCCAGTGGACCCTGCACTGTCAGACCATCTAGGTCTTTCCTTCTAGGACATCTTATCCCTAGTTGACCTGGAAGCCCCTGAGATCCAAAAATCAACTCCTCTGCTTCTTTATGTTTCCCTTAATCATCAGCCACTATCTGCCACAGAGGCAGGACCTACTACATATGAGTCTGGATTTGCACAAATATTTCATAACATGCGGCACAGCAACAGCTAGGGAAAGGTCTGATCAGATACGACTTCAGGAGAATTGCAATATGTAATTTGCAATTCTCTTTTCATGACTGCATAATGTCTTATACTCCTTATCATTGATGAACATAAATTATTTGTTAACAGGATTTTTATGACACATTCTTTAGTCTCTGAGTTCTGATGAAAAAGAGTTACAAATTTCCTGAACTTAGACTAACATAGTCATGGGCTCTGGGAGTCAGAGTCACGTGGCCATGGGCTCTGGGAAGCAGAATAATGTAGCCATGGGCTCTAGGACTCAGGATATGGACATGTTTGGGGACCCTTATTCTTCCCATGAAAGTTACAAAATATTGAGCACCTCTGTGTCCCAGACCCTGTGTCAATTTTCTACATCATCTCATTAAATTATTAAAATCAAACAAGGTGCTTAGTATTTCAGCTCCTACATCTGAGAAAACATGTGCTTGGGAAGGTGGTGTTGCGGCATCTGACCTGCTATGAACATAGGTTCTCTGAAAGTCTCGATCCCACGGACAAAGTGCTGCTTTGCAATCTTCACTTCTAACCAACCGAATAGTCTCTTTCCCTCCACTCTCCCCCATCTTCAGTCCAAACCTCAAACTGCCCTCACATTTTCCTTCCTAAAATGGAACCACACCCCCTTCTCATCCCAAAGTTTCATTGTCTCCTCTACTGTGGAGGACAAAGATGAAGAGAAATACATACAAGATCATCCACGATCCCTCTAGACTTCCTGTCCAGCCCCTTGCTCCTCAGCCCTGGAGCAGCAGGTGTGCTGATCTCGAGTTTCACATTCTGATGTCTGAATTCAAGGACTCTCTCATCCTAGTGCCCCTGCCATGCCTCTGAACATCACATGTCTTCTCCTCCCACCAGCGGTCTCCCACAGTTTCCCCTTCAATACAGGTGCATTTTCCTTAGTGCCCACAGCGTTGGCTTATTGTGAGATTGTGCTGGAAAGAGCTGGAAAGGGGCTTCAGAGGGAAAGAAAGTTGGGAGATCTTGGCTCAGCCATGAACTAATTATTTGTTGAAAAGTCTGATACGTTGATAGCTCAGAACCCATCTTTTCATCTGAGAAACAGAGGTGACTGTGCTTTCCTAGAGTTTTCTCTGAGCACTGAAGGACATTATGTGCCCACCGTACCCTGGAGGGTGCCAGGCTGGGAGGCTCAGGGCATGGGAACATGGTGCTGTTTCTTTTTTGGAGGTGATTTTGCTTTCCTGACATTTCCTAAAGTAGGAAGGCATAGCTACTTTTACCTTTCCCTCTCTCTTTTTTAAAAAAAAATATATTTTATTGATTTTTTTTACAGAGAGGAAGGGAGAGGGATAGAGAGTTAGAAACATCAATGAGAGAAACATTGATCAGCTGCCTCCTGCACACCCCCTACTGGAGATGTGCCCGCAACCAAGGTACATGCCCTTGACCGGAATCGAACTTGGGACCCTTCAGTCCGCAGGCCAACGCTCTATCCGCTGAGCCAAACCGGTTAGGGCCCGACTATAAATTTTGATGTGTGTGTGTAACATACGAACATAAGTGCACATGTCTATAGAGTCAGTCTGCAGGCCGACGCTCTATCCACTGAGCCAAACCAGTTAGGGCTCCTTCTCTGTATAAATGTGTTTCAGACATTTCCTTCAAGGGTCACAGAAGGATATCCAAGGTAAAAACGAGCAATGGCTTTAATGAGACACTGAAGACAGCTCTGATTCCAAGTGCTGTCCCTGCATCCAACTTTTCCATCAGAGTTACCTCTGAATAGTGGTGACAGCCCAAATCCTAAATTCTGCACACATCCATACAGTATACAGTCACTGTCTAGGTTCTCAATCAGATATAGGATCATCCATCGTACGTATGTCCACTCACATTTACCAAAACCTCTGCCCCTTCTGATTGGGCTAGCTAAAGAGAAGACACAGACTTGGGGGGGTGGCTAGGATGATTCCATCAATCATTCAAGAAAATAGTACCTCTCACGAGCCATGCACAGGGCTAGGTGCCTAATGGAGATGAAGACAGGTGAGTTCCCTGCTTCCAGCAATTTCTCTTTTAGTGAGGAGTCAACTTAAGAAAAAAAGGCCATGAAATAGCCATGAATTATGAGAAGCACCATGAAAAGTAAGAGGCTGAGATGTACGTAGGGTGGAATGCTGCATGGGGAAGGCCATGTATTTTCATGCGGCAGGGAGCTGGTGAATAACGGGCCCAACACAGAGGGAACACACTAGCTTCTGTTTTCATTGCTGCTGGCAATGAGGACAGCTGGCTCTTTAAGCAAATATCAGTGATGTAATAGCCAGTGTGATAACCCAGTGAAAATGAGGTCTTTCCAAAAACCACTGAGGGGCACTGAAAATACATCGTGATCCACACAGACATCACTTCAATGGAATTTAGATTCACAGCTAAAGAGAGAAAAAATACTTCTATCAACTCCCAGGGGAAAAGCAAAAGCAAAAAGCACCGCTCCCACCCCAAAAGAAGAGTGCAGACCCAGTAGCAGAAAGCGTTTGCAAATGACCATTCCATCTGGCCCCTGACCTGGACTGACCACACTCTGAACTGGATTTTCTGTTTGAAAATATGCACTCAACCCACATTTAGCCATAAAGGGAGCATTAAGCTTTTATTTCATCTTGCACTCATGTTCTCTCTCTCTTCCCCAGAAGTCAACCCCATGCTGTTACTTAGAACTGTAACATAAGAGGTTGTTTTTTGAATCGAGTTCGCAGTGTGAACCCCAGTTGAATGTAAATGCCATCTACAGGAAAATCGATGGGCTGTGGAGGGCCAGCGCCACTTGCTCTGTCATTTGATTAACAGGAAATGACTTACTCTGTGGAAATTGCCTGCAAATATATATATTTTTTAAAATTAGAGAAGTGGTTGTTTGTTGAGATTACTGTTGACCAACACATGTGAACATCCACAACACGGCTTTCATGTTATCCACATGACCATGGTTGGTTTGTCAAGATAATAGACATTTCAGCTTCATCATAGATATTTGCAATTCAGTTTGATCAGTTATGTAAAACTCATAGGAGAGAGAAGGGTAGAAACATCAATGATGAGAGATAATCATTGATCAGCAGCCTCCTGCACACCCCCTACTGAGGATTGAGTCCACAACCTGGGCATGTGTTCTGACCAGGAATCGAACTGTGACCTCCTGGTTCATAGGTTGACTCTCAACCACTGAGCCATGCTGACTGGGCTGAGATGGAACTCTTTATCCGCCTTTCAGAAGCACAGGAAGAACTCGAGCAGGAGTACTATTATTAGGGGGAAGTCTTGAATGTACTCTAATTATATTTAAGAAGTAAATCATTTGCAAACTTTGAAATTGTATTATTAGGAACAAACCACTTTGAACTCAATTGAAAAACTGATTATGTCATAACACCACAGATAACTGCCTCTCTCAGCACAGAGAATGCACAGATACTGGGCTGTTTAAGATGTACCACTAACCACATGAGGAATGGTCCGGCTTTTATTTCATGTAAGCGAAAACATTTATGAACTAGGAGATTGGAGTCTCATTCCAAAGATGCAAAAACCAGGCCTCTCAGAAGAAACTGAAGACAGACTCAAGTCTGTCTGGCTGCAAAGCCCAGCTTTCTCTCCCTCCCAGACGGCAGTCCGGGTCATCCAGGCCACTGGCCTCTCATCCTGAGAGCTCACTCCCCATAGAACTGTCCTCACTCTATGTGCACGGATGCCCTGCTCTGCTCTGCTGGGCACAGACACCAGGACAGACTCTGAGGGTCATGCCACAGTCCTGCTGGAGCTGGTGGGAGTCAGTTCTGTCCCTGCCTGGGCTTCCCCAACAGATTCACAGCATTAAAGAGTTTTATCTTAACAAACCATCACATCAAACCCCAGGCACAGCAGATGAAACCCTCAGAATCCATCACTGTGACGTCGAAGGAGGGAATTTATCTTTTCTCTGTATTGATCGTACGATGTTGTTAATGATAGTGCTGTTTTGAAGAACAGAGATAAAAGAAATGTGTCACAGGAGTAAACTAGACATCCAAACTGTGATAGCTTGAGAGAATTCTTATGCTGTTTTATAGCCCAGAAAAGGATTAGAGAAAGCACGCTGGGGTAAATTGAGGGAGGATATCCACAGGATGATTATCACTGAGACCGTGTCCTTCGGAAATAACCATGCTGAGCAGCAGACACAGAGGGCTGACTACGTGCAGAACCTTCAGCCCTTGGTGGTGACTGGGTGTATGTTGTCCAGGAATGCCCGGGCCAGTCCATCTTGTGAATCCACGTGGACGGCTGTAGGTGTGGCCGTGGCAATTAGCCTTGATTACAGGACGGCATGACGAGTGGACTGGCCATGCTGTGTCCCTGTGGATCTGCCCACAGCCCAGAGCATGATTAACGTGGCCTGAGAGAATCACACAGGACCCTGAGTAGTTTCCTTCAGCCATCTGATGGCCAGTCCTTTATGCAACATACAGGAAATGTGCTGGGGTGGGTAATGCACTTGAACAAGACACATGCTCTCAATAAGATTAACAAAGCACATCAGCAAGAATAACTACAAGTCAGTGTGATAAACCCTAATAAAATATGAACTCAGCCACGTTGGAGCACAGGGCAAACCTTCATCTCTCTGCTAGGTCTCCGCTGATGTACGTGCAAGTGGCTGGTGAACACAGGGGGACCCCAGTGGGCTTGGAGAGGCAGGGGGACATATAACACAATGTCGGACACCCACAGGTTAAATAGTGGTTGAGTCAAAACTCCAAAAGAGATCATTTCCACTTCCACCCGTGTCATAATGAGTTAACTATTACACTTTTTCAGCCTCACAAATTGAAGTCAGATGCCAAAACCATCCTGCTGGGCGGTTTTATCTCTGCCTCTGCCTCCCAGCTGAGTTATTTTTAGTCTCACCAGCTTTTTAAATCTTAAGAATAATCATGTGGCCTCCAAGCTCTGAGAAGCAGAGTGTTGTCATGGAGAACACTAGCCTGCCATCAGGGGGCGGGGCACTGGTGGGACTCAAGCTGTCATTCGCCGCAGGCTCTTAGATACGTGGCCTCCCGACCTGATGCCAGCTCTCTCGCATGTAACATTTTCCGGGTGGACCAGATCCATTACTTCAGAAGGCCGATTCCAAACCCGTACTTCCCACGCTTCCTCCCAGAAAACAGTGATCCCAGGGAAGCGAACACCACGGGCTGGACTCTGATAGACACCTTTGGGGATGATCATCAGTCTGTAATGACTTTCCTTTCTCTGGGTTCCAGCTCTTTGTATTAAATGGCATCCACCTTTCTCCCTCTGAGCCCAGTCAATGGGCTAAGATAGACGGTGGCCAGTTTACCTTGGCCGTCAGCTTTGTCTCAAGAATTCTAGCCTGGACGGTCTCTGACCAGAGGAGGTTTCCAACCTCGGGTGTGGTGGGCACCGCGACTTCTGCGGGAACACTGAGGAGGACAGAGGGTGATCCAGAGCGAGAAGGCCGCAGTGCGCACTGGGAGACGCAGAGGGGAACCGCTTGGCCTTTTGACATTCCTTTTGCTGCTCCTGAGGCTGTTCCCATCCTGCCCTGAGTTCTAAGAGAGACCCTGCATCCTTCCCAACTTATTGCTAAGACTTGCTTAAAAGATCTTGGTTTGATTGTGTTACAAAGAGTCCTGGTACAAGATTAAAGAGCTAAGGATGACTAAGAAGGAACCCTCTGTGTTGATATGTGTAAAAGGTTTACAACCTGAATTTGTTTGACATGCACATTGACAGCCAAATGGAACACTAGGTAAAGGAGCCCCCCCTCCCCATCCAGTTGTATGTGGCAGAGTAAACAAAATCAACAGCAATGATTAATAAATTGATACTTGGACATGGGGCAAGCCATTATTTTGTCACAGACATTCCCAATTGACCAGAATTTGAATGGATTTGCTTACTCTAATTAGAATATGTTATTTCAAATGAACTTGAGAACATTTTAGCTCCTGCCATGCTAATCATCCAGCAGTTCCTGTCCCTTTCATGTTGATGGAAGTAACCACAAGCTAATGAATATTCATCTAGATCTTTGGTTATCTTTTTAAAGCTCCTAGCCAACCCCCAGCTAACATTGCGTGGAAGCTGACTAACTCCAAATTATGCCTGAACTGGGAGCACGTGAAAACCATGGAAAATGAGTCTGAAGTCCTGGGCTACAAGGTGACTATTTGGTTTTCTCTTTAAGCATGGCAATTAAGTTACTAAAGAACCAGGAATGTCACAGCTACATAGGAAACAAATTTCATGCATATGGAAATTGAGGGATCTTTCTAAAATAGGTGTTGAAGAAACTTAGAACTGCTGTTGTGAACCTATTCACTGCAAAGTTTTATGTCCTGCCCAGCTGGTGTTGGCCCGTGGTTGAGCACTGACCCATGAACCAGGAGGTTGTGATTCAATTCTTGGTCAGGGCACATGTCCGGGTTGTGTACTCTATCCCCAGTAGGGGGCGTTCAGGAGGCAGCCAATTGATGATACTCTCTCATCATTGATGTTTCTGTCTCTTGATCCCTCTCCCTTCCTCTCTCTGAAATAATTATCTATCTATCTATCTATCTATCTGAAAAAGAAAAAGTATTATATCTTGAGGCCCATAATGTGTCATGGAGCATGAAGAAACAAAACTCTATAGTTTGCAAGAATTTTCTTCAAGTGACTTTCCTTGCCATTAAACAATGAGGGTTTATGTGGGTAGTAAATGTGAGTGAGATGAGAGTGAGGTCAAAGAATATTATTCCAATAGAATTTCTAGAACTGAGGCTGCAGTAGGATGTGATCATTTACCATCATTAGAGGAATCAAACAAGAGTCCAGTCAGATACCCCGAGCACATCCCTTCCATCCGAGCTAATGGATGTCCTCTGGCAAATGCATCTACTCAGAAATCTGAAATGGGGCCCAGCTAAGGAGTGGCTTCTCACAGCAGGCTTCAAAGATGACAGCCTGGAGCTATTTAATTAATAGAGATAAATCTACTCTCATTCAGACGCATTGGACAAAACGGCAAATCTTTTTCTTAACACTACATTTTCCAAAAAAGGGCATAGATTGGGTACTTCCATCCAAGTAGTACAGAATTTAAAATTTTTTAATTGTTGATTGATTTTGAGAGAGAAACAAAGAGAGAGATGAACATTAATTTTTTGTTCCACTTATTTATGCATTCATTGCTTGGTTCTTGTATGTGCCCTGACCAGGGATCAAACCCGCAACCTAGTTGTATCAGGACGATGCTCCAACCAACTGAGCTACCCAGCCAGGGCCAGCATTTATTTATAATGATGTGTCTTTGTGTTCCTTAAGACTGTCTGAACCTTAGAAAAGTTCATGTCCCTTTAACTTGAGTCACCATTTTATTCAGATTCTGTACCGACAAAACCGACAGAGTAAAACCCACGTTTTGGAGACAAACAACACATCAGCTGAGCTGCTGGTCCCATTCGAAGAGGACTACCTGATTGAGATAAGGACAGTCAGCGACGGTGGGGACGGAAGCAGCAGCGAGGAGATCAGGATTCCAAAAATGTCCAGTGAGTAGCGTCACCATTGATCACTGTTGTAGACTTTGAATCCAGCTGCAGCATGAAATCTGGGCTCTACAAATCATTCCAGCTCTTTGTTTAAATGTTGGGTGAAAAAATAAAAGGTCTGTGTTTCCATTTTAAATTGTGAGCAAGAGGCGATGAGTCAATTTTTCTTTAAATAATCCCTCAGATTTGCAACATGTTTGTATAACACACACAGTATTTTGTCTTCTCATTCTAATCACAAAAGAGAAAAACAACTGTGGGTTATTGTGCATGATTCTTCCTATTGGACAGAAATCACAACGCTTTTCTGTGGATGTGTGCAGGCTCCTGAGCAGGGAGAGAAAATATGAAATATGTGCACATTCAGCTTTTCCTATACCTGTGGTAGACATCACCAATCAATCACCGCATTTATGCTGGGCTGAGCCACAGACCCTCTCAGTACAGTGTTCTCAGCAGGTAACACTAGGCAGACAGAGCGTGGAACAATGATGTATTCTTTCTGCTGTGGAGGAATCGCTCACCCGTCTGCCTGAAGCTGTGTCTGCCACCACACGTTGGCCAATCCTCATCTTCGCTGGGGTCAGACTCGACCAATTTGGGCATTTTCATCCGTTCATTTTTGCACTGAAAACAGATCCTGGGACAGAGCATAGGGCTCTTCCTACAGTGAAACATAATGTAAATGAAATAAGTGTTTGTTGTAAAATACACTATTAGGAGAGAGATGATAGTATGCATTTGGGTCAGGAAGAATGAAGCTAACAAGGACTTTTAGTTATTCTCAGGAGATTGTGTTTTCTTTTTGTTTTCTTCAGGTTTGAGTTCCAGAGGAGTCCCAGTTTGGGAACCCAGCATCCACTTCCTGTCTGTTGTCATGATTTTTTACTGTTTTACTATTCAGCCACTTGAACGATGAATGAATCCATAAATCTTGTGAGGCTTCTGAAGGCAAATCATTCTGTAAATACCCTCTCCAGCCCCATCCCCAGATGCATTCTTAATACAGACTTGTTTGCAAAGAAAAAAAAAGTATATTATTAAGAGCTTGTAAATATCTATGGTACAGTAATAAAGCAATTTAAACTCTTTTGAATTTTAAAGTTTGCACATGATTACACACGTTCAGGAGGTGCCAAATTAATCTGTGGACTTCTAACTGTTGTGGCTTTTAAATGACTTATATGCAGAGTATAAATAAGTCCCCTTGATGAGGAAGATAAATAGGAAATAGATTGCAGCTATCAGAGCTAAAATGTACATTTTTTTACTTGCTCTTGGCAATTTACTTCAGTATTCAAAGTTTTCACCCTATTTAGAAATAAAATAAGAGGCTGTGCGTATGGTTGGGATGATTTACAATGTAAGCAATCCAAGGGTGATGTGCTTCGATCTCTGAATCAAGTGGAGACAAGAAATAGTTGAACCCAATAATAAACCCATATACATGATCTTCCCAACACAGTTTTTAGGAGGTTCAGTATTAATCATGGCAGAAGAAGGGCCTTATGGCAAAGAAAAAGAAAAGGGAAGTAAACACCCACCTAAAATATTCTACGAACTCTGGAACACAGTAAGCCATTCTTCAGAGTAAAGTTTAATTTTTCAAACAATTCTGTGTTCTGCCAAGGAAAAGGCTGCATGAACAGATCTTAGGGAATTATTATGAGTCGTTAGCAATGGATGTGGCCTTCATTTTGTACAAGAAATAAATATGGGAACGGCATGATTTAAGCGGGTTTTTGACATTTTGGTCCGGCTGTTTCTTTGCCAATGCTCTGTCCAGCTCTAAAAATAATCCCTACACTGGCCAAGGCTGAGAAAGAGGTTTTGGGTTGACTCCTTGCTGGGATGGACCTATTTCAGTCTGGAGTCCAGTTTTCGGGGTCGAACAGCATGGAGGACAGGTTACAAGTGGGCTGGGCCATCTGTGAGGCCATCCGCTTCCTTCCTGGAGAGCCTGGAGGAAGGTCCTGCCCTCAGGCTGTTCTGACTCCCCGCCCAGCGGTGTTATGTCCTGCGAGCGAGGGGTGAGACAGGGTCCCAGTGGTGTTGCCTTGATAACATGGTGTGACCTCTTCATCACGTTGAGAATACACACTCTCCTCACAACCCTCGAATCTCACAATCCTCACAATTGGATTTTCTCATTTTTATTTCTAAGTATTTCAGAGCAGTTCACAGTACACGGCATTGGCAGCAGCAGATGGACAGTGACTTGTCAGAGCTGTGACCTTGTCCTGCCCGAGCTTGACTCACACAGTGCAGACTGACCAGCCTTCTGTGCACACCCTGACAGCTGATGGAGCAAAATGAATAAGCAACACAAATATTGGGGGTACCAGCCGCCTGCCCAAGACATGGGTGTGGATCCGAGGAGCCAGCTATGGCTCACGGTCTAAATGTTTCCTCAACTTGGGGAGAGACAAGGTTTGTGTCCTCCCCCACCCCAAACTAGAGAGTGGGGGCTGAATTGTCTGAGATTTTTGTTTCTACTGATCAGGTGAATTAAATACAGAGTCATTTGTGTGTACGAGTCCAAAAGCTGAGCCAGTTTTTATGTATCACTCTTCTACATTTTCAGGTGGCTTTCATTCATAATTACTTGAGCATTAAAACTCTATTACTCAATATCTAACATTATTTATACGTTCATCAATCCATACTAAACTTTTCTAAACATAGTCTGGCATTAACAGTAAAGAGCATGCATCTTTCTCAACTGATGTGCAACTCCACTGTTAGGGAGGCCTCTAGCACCTCCGCTAACATCCCCGTGTCAGACCCTCAGGACTCAGGGACATAGCGTACACGAGTTTTTATCATGCCCCGCGGAACACAGTAAGTGGTAAACAGAAAGGAATCCTCTCATCTACGAATTAACCTAATGAAATTAGTTACTACACTTTCTTAAGTGCCCAATAGATAATAAAAACTGTCAACCTATGTTTATGTCAAAATCCAAAGCAGCTTCAAGGAAAATGAGTGGTTTCCCTATTCCTGAAGCTAGGTCACTGAAGAATGAAGCCAGGATGGGAGAATATCCTGTGTAACATATATACTCCTCCGTATTTAGGGAGGTTTCTAGGGAGCCTTTCATTGACCAAGTCCATTCCTTATTCTCTCTCTCTCTCTCTCTCTCTCTCTCTCCCTCCTCCCCTACCCCCACTGTCTATACTCCATTTTGGGATGTCCACTTCTATACATTCCCCATATGCACACCTGTGATAAAGTTTTCAATGTTCAATGAAAAAATGAGAAAAATTTGGACAGGGGGGTAAGATTTAAATAATAATTTATGAAATATGTGGTGGATTATGACTTTCTTCTGCTTTTTGTGGTAAAATGTCCACTCTTTGATGAAACAGAGTTGACAATAAATACTAGTTCACTTCCTGAGTTCAGTTTTAACAGAGTTGGTTCCTTTATATCAGGGGTCCTCAAACTACGGCCCGTGGGCCACATGCAAATACAAATATTGTATTTGTTCCTGTTTTGTCTTTTTACTTCAAAATAAGATATGTGTAGTGTGCATAGGAATTTGTTCATAGTTTTTTTTTAAACTATAGTCCGGCCCTCCAACGGTCTGAGGGACAGTGAACTGGCCCCCTGTTTAAAAAGTTTGAGGACCCCTGCTTTATATGAATCAAGTTAATGCTTTTGAAATCAGGAGGATGACTTACTGTACAATCTGGTTAATTAAACCTTAGAAGGTACTTATTCTTATTTAAAATTTATCTTCTGAGAGAGTCAAAAGTCTGAATTTCACTGCTGTTTAGTTTTTTATATCTCATTACCATCAAATTAATGAGTTTGTCTCTAAGTTTCCTGAGTGCAGTTTGTCAAGATCTTACGTGGATTGTGTGAATAGCAGCATCTGAGTTGACAGAATCAGTGTTTATACGCATCAATACAACCACAGCTCCAGGAAATCCCATCTACCTTTTATAACAAGCTAGCAATGAAATTAAGATAACAATGAGAAAAGAATATCAAAGTCCTGAACTTTTTATTATCTTAAAATTTGGAGATTATTTGCCTTCTACTTTTTCTATTAAATGTGTGTTCTTTCATAAAATTATGTATAGTAGCTATTAGGCTTGCTTTCATGTCTTTATAGCAAAATAATTTTCATAAAAAAGCAAATTGGTTTTCCCCATTATTTTTAATATTCCTGCTCTTGCTAGTGCTTGCTGCAGTCCTGGGCAGAAAATATGATGCTTAAAACACATGTTTTGCTTTTTGAACTGATTTATTCGGCCAACTGGTGGGACAATTTGTTTTTCCTTCGTGTCCTCAGTTAAATAAGTATTTTTCTTTTATAAACCTGACTAAAATAATAAGCTAAACTAATCTCCAGATTTTGGTGAAATGATATGTTCTTGAAAGTAATCTGAAGAGTAATATGGAAAGCAGTCATTTTTAAGAAAACAGCAGAAATACTAAATCATTCTCCTATTTTCAAAAACATCTACCACCACCTTGTTATTTAGACCTTAGAAGAAGCTTGTCTGGTCCAGTGTGAGATCAGGGGAGAAGTGATCACAGCTCAGTGGGAAAGAAAATAGATGCCACATCCTATACTGAGCCATTCCCCAGGCCCACAGACCAGGGAGTGCGCCGGGCCCAGGTCCTCGCACACTTGACGCTCATTCCTGGAACAGAACTCAGTCCTGCGTAGGGACCTACTCTTGGATGGTAATTAATGAATGTTTGTAAATCACTTTGTACATGAAAAGCGTTTCATAAGTTCAATACTTTTTATGATGATGACTTTTTCCCAGAAGCGTATTGACTTTTCACAATGCTACTTTGAAAAGCGTGCATTAGTGATCAGAGCCAGAGACCATGCCAGGAGGAAAACAGTAATTAGACAGTTTAAAAGGTAATGATTTTGAGATACTGAAGTCTGAGGTAAATTCATAACAGCCTGCGTGGACTAAACAACATTAATTCAAACATGAGTAAACCCACATCGCTTCATCGACTAGACGGAGGCTGAGTTTCCGGCTTGTGAGGTAAATGTCATAGCAACAGAATTTCTTCCTCAAACGATATTTACTCATAACAAATCTCAAGTATTCTCCAGGGCTTCCGATAGCAACAATAATGAATGTAGGCAACTTTTATTACCTTTAAGTGTGCAGTTATAAAATCCCCCATACCAGCTTTGAGCAGATTAATGTAAGCCTATTTTTGTTGACAGCAAAGCAGGACTGAATATATTACAGGCCTTCTAAATCAGATCGTCCTCCTTATCTGCTTAAAAGTAAAAGTGTTGTCATCCTAAATATCTGTTACATTTAGGTTCGCAAACGCATAGGGAGCTATTCACATCCTTCTAAGTTCTTAAGAGAGTCCAGCTTTCAGACGTTTGGAAAGAGACACTTCCACGCAAGGCCAGGGCTCGTGTTATTTTGAGCAAGGCTAGGAATCACTCACGATTTCAAGTCAGAGGCTTGCTGAAGAGTGAGTTTAAACTGCAGACAATTTGAAGAACCTGCCACCTATGGCTACCACCAGACAGGAGAGCAACGCCCATGGCACCAGGAAGCCCCAGGGATCACTCCCAGGTCTAACTGGCAATTATTTTCCCTGAAGCCAAATTAACTAAAGTCCGTTCCCTGGACCATGAGCCATAACAAAGTGTAATCATCCTGTCAGGCTGCAATATTAAGTCCACATATTCAGCCAGGAGAGCATTTGTAGCTGGCAGACACGGCACAGAGTTATGACAGCTTCCTCTTAGGGTCCACATCGTGAGCTCCAGTCTGTTTGCTTCCAAAAGTTCTGAATACCTGGTGATCTATTGAAATTTTCAGAAAAAAAATACTTATTTGGCATTAAAGGGTTGCAGACTTTCAGCCCAAGGTCACAGCCAACCACAGACAGACTGGTTGTTACTGGTGTCTATTTATTTGAAGATTGAAATAGTTATCAAAGTTTAGAAGTGAGGAGACTTATTAAAGTGAATCCAGCTCTTCTTGGGAAATCCTGGGCCCGCCTTCCTTTGAGGCACTAAACAATGAGCTAGTCCCTTCACCGCACTCCCCTCCCAGCACCCACACTCCACCTGCTTCTTCAGGCACTTGAGCCTTGACACCTGTTATACGTGGTGGGATGTACTTGAACACAATATTTCAATATTTTATAATGGAAAGACCATTGAACCAGCAATCTCTAGTCCGATGAGCTTAAGCAAGATTATTCGCTGATCTGCCTTCAGTTTTTTCATATCTAAAATAAGAATGAAATATATGCTCCATATACCTCGCAGGTTGTTCTAAAGAACACATAAAATAAATTCTAGAAAGAAATCAATAAATTCTGAACTATAACCCATTATAAAGAGCACCGCCTGGCTAACTGTCTCTGAACTTGCTGATTTAAATGACATTGGTTAGTGCTGTAGTTAGAACACCAATCATGGTTTTCAAATTAGGTGGTAGGACTGGCTTCTTGCTGTTATCATTCAATTATGTTAATTCCTATTTTTACCCTATGTTTTTGAAAACTCAGTAATAAATATCAATGTTTTTATAGCATATTACCTCATATTTACATAAACCTTCATTTTAGCTTTCCTAATGGAGTATTTAATGTAACATGATATAAAATAAAAATAGTATATATTAAAATTTTAAAAAATTATGTCCTTTATCTTTTAAAAATACATCTTACTGTTTACATTGAGATCAGAAACATTGCAACCACTCGCTAACCTACATTTATAAGTTATCAAACACTCAAGAAATATCTGTTATTCACCATGTTCTATACATTGTGCTTGGCTACACACACACACACACACACACACACACACACACACACACATACACAGAGTGAAGAGGAGAAACATCTTGCCAAGGGAGAGGCAGGCAATAAACCAGCCAGCCTTCCCCACACCCACCAAAACCCAGCAATAATAATAATTACAAGCTGTGGCGATGCGGCAAGGACATGAAGGGCTGTGACAGAGAGCAGAGCAAGGCCAGCACTCGATGGGGTGATCAGACGCATCTTAGGAACTTTTCCATCCTCACTGACCCTGAAAAAGGGGGTCTGCAAATGCCTCGAGGCGGGAGGGCACTCACTGTGCTCTGGCTACTCCAGGAAGGTCAGTGGGGACGGAGGGTGGGCAGGAAGGTCAGTGTGGGTGAGGGTGGGCAGGAAGGTCAGTGTGGACGGAGGGTTGGCAGGAAGGTCAGTGTGGATGAGGGTGGGCAGGAAGGTCAGGAAGGTCAGTGTGGATGGAGGGTGGGCAGGAAGGTCAGTGTGGACGGAGGGTGGGCAGGAGGAGGCCATAAACTCAGTCTGCAAGGGGAGCTGGAGACAAGGACCTCTGGGTCATGAGAAGGAATGTGGTTTCAAGCTTTAAATATGATGCACGTGTTGAGAAGGTTCCTTGGACTCCTGTGTGGTAGATGGGCTGGCAGCAGGCCCATGCAGCCCGAGTTCTAGGAGCTGTCCCTGGCACAGGTGACAGTGGCTGGCTGGGTTGGTAATGGGAGCTGGATGGGTGTGGACATGTCAGGAATTGCCAGTGGACTGGCTGTCACCAGGGTACTGGACCCCTTCCATAGTTGGTTATTTCACTGGATGGAGAAGCCTAGGGAGGGAGCGCCCAGGAGAACAGAGGCTGGGACGTGAGCACATTTCTTCTTCGGACCTCCTGGTGAAGGCTCCTTTGTGGCAGGACTTTTCAGAGACTTCAGTATTATACTGTGGATTGTGGTTCCTGAGGGACATCCATGATATCTATGAATCACTGCCACATTTTATTTGACAATGGAATTTTCTTTCCTAGAGAATCATATGAAACCAGTTCAATAAAACACACAAGGATTCCAACAGGAAGTGCACATTGAGAGGAAAAACCTGGAATAACGCCTCAGGATGTAGGAGCTTACAGCTCTATCTCTGTTGTTTCGTGGTTGTGTTTGACTTTCATATTGGACTCGTCCTTCCTGCCCTGTCCCTTCCACAGAAAGCCCATGATGAAAACTGCACACAGAAGGCAGAGTCCACATGGGGTTAAAGCGCCACACGAGTGCAAGACAAGCATTGCCTTGTCGCGCCCCTGGCCTGCCATTAGTTCTACCAGGAGAAGCAATGTAGCCAGTGGCCCTGAGCCCTGGGCAGGTCACGGTAAAGAACAGGGGCATCTCCCTGGGCCCCGAGGCCACAACCCAATTATCTCCGTGAGGAGATAATTCAGTTCAAACCAGAGGCCCACAGTCAGGGCTCATGGAGTTCGGTGCATGAGGGACAGCGGCTCTGTTAAATTTTCATTGAATTTTCATCTGCTAAGCGAGTCTAGCACTAAATTAGTCATAAGACTGTCTGCCCCAGAACCCACTCCGTCGGCAGAGATTCCTCCTGTCAGGCCCTTCTCTCCGGGACTCAAAATTGAAAGAGGGAGAGAGATAGAGGGATTCACTGATTTTACTTGTCTGATCACACCAACAAATTTGATCTGTGGAATATGAACGCCAGGAGGTCCTTCCCCACAGGAACCCTGAACCCTCCGCAGTAAATTTCCTGTAGCAGTTTCCCTGGCGCGTTATCCATCGACGAAAAACTGGAAGTCTCATCAGAGGAACTTTCTACTTGCTCTGATCCAGCCATTCCACAATTATCTGATCACAATAAACATCATATGCAGGAAAGTGACAATAACTGCACTGAATCATGCCCCCCAAAGCCCTGGGGGCAAGGCCCCATGAGCGGACATCCCAGGTCCCCAGACTCTGTCCCTGGGAGTGTGGGCGGTTCCCAGGAGGGGCCAGGCAGGCTGGGAGCCTCTGTGTCCTCAGTGCTGAGACCCTCTTTCCCGAGGGACTGTCCTGCCCCGCCCCCCCATCAGCTCACGTCTGGACCCGGTTCAGACATTAGTGCAGGGGGAGTCCAGACAGGGACATGGGCATCAGGACCAGCGTTCCCTGGAGATGCCCTGTCCCTATGGCAGCTCACACCTGTTCACACTGGTGTGCCTATGTAAGTGCTTCACAGGTATTACGTCTTTGAGTGTCCTCCATCCCTGGAAGGTAAACGTCTTGTTCGTTTTTGTAGTTTTGAAAACTGAGGTGAGTTGCCCGCCCAAGGCCTTGCTGCTGGCGTGCGTCAAAGCCAGACTGGACCTGACTTGCTCCCAAGGCACAGGCTGAGTTTTTCCCCGAGTCATTCCTCTGGGTCATCCTGCCTCTCGGGGTGTGTGTGTGTGTGCGCGCGCCCCCGTGTGTGTGTCACACAAGTGTATAAGAAAGCATTTCTGTGCGTGTGCTAAATCTTTTCCATGGAAAAACCAGCCATCACACCATGCACTTGGGGGTACTCATCCTCAGTGGGGTGCCCATCCTCAGTTGGGTATTCATCTTTAGTGGGGTGCCCATCATCAGTGGGTACTCGTCCTCAATGGGGTGCCCATCCTTAGAGGGGTAGGCGTCCTCAGTGGGGTGCCCATCCTTAGATGGGTGCTCATCCTCAGTGGGGTAGGCGTCCTCAGTGGGGTGCCCATCCTCAGTGGGGTAGGCGTCCTCAGTGGGGTGCCCATCATCAGTGGGGGGTGCCGTCACTGGGGTGCCCGTCCACAGTGGAAGCACTCGTCCTCAGTGGGGGTACATTTCCCGTGGTCTAGGACTCTGAACCTCAGTGACCCGGCATGTCACAGGATAGCTGCTGCTGCAGGACTAGGGTTCATTCATAGCCGCAGAGCAGAGGAGGAGAGGAGAGGTAATTGGGTGATGCAGGGAGGGAGCCATGACCTTGGCCTCATTAGCAGCTGGCTTTAATCATCAAAACCCGGCAACCACAGGGGGCTGTGCCTGCACGAACATTCTGCATCTCATTTCCTGAAAATGCCAATGTTTGAGCCCATAAATATTACTTATGATCCTGGGGTGACAGCACGGATACTAAGGGAATGGTTTTATGGTATTGATTTTTGATAGGTCGTTTCTGTAATCAGCTTAACTTTATCTGTGAAGATGAACTTCTCATTCCCGTCCAACAAGTATTACAAGAAAGCGACGCTGGCCCCGGCGGCCGCCACCTGCACTCCTTCTGGAAGCAGACGGGTTTTAAATCCCAAATAAACACGCCACCTTC
The DNA here is from genome assembly GCF_000412655.1 of Myotis brandtii. Lineage (NCBI taxonomy): Eukaryota > Metazoa > Chordata > Mammalia > Chiroptera > Vespertilionidae > Myotis > Myotis brandtii. Next base: position 722,913 of record NW_005370710.1, read on the forward strand.
AGAGCCTCCCGACTGTCCCCATCTCACAAGATGATCTTTCCTTTCATTGGTTTCTAACAAAAGGGGTCTTTTCCTTTGAAACACGGTCCAGGATCTCCCGTGTCTGCTATGGCTCACAGATGGCGACTTCATTTCAGGAGAAGCCCTTTCCAGGGGAAGGAGGCTTCAGGAACAACTGAGTCTGTGCAGAGTCGGGGGATTTAGGGAATTGGGGGGGGGGCATGGGGGCCAGAAAGACCAGTGCCTGAAGGCAGCCTGCCCTCCTTGTCAGGAAAGACCCCACCCTTTTCTCCCTTCTCCAAGGTATTAACCTAAAGACTTGAAGAGCCATCTGTCCATGAGGAAGAACATGAGCAAGAACTGGGGAAGGTGCAGGGGTCGCGATAGACAGAACAGATGGTGAGAGGCGCCATTCAGAGCCCAGTACGCGCATCTCTAGGAGCTCCCCGTTACAGTTTGTCTTTCCAGGGTCCCCAGATGAGACTGTTATCCTGTCACCACCTTACGTGCACAGAACAAGGTGACGTTTCCCAAAGGCATTCAGCAGTAGCGTGATGGGCGGGACTCAAACCACGCAGCCAAACTGGCGGCGCGCATGTGCACACACGTGCACACACACACAGAAGTTGAAGTCAGTTGGTTATTGGGGGTGTCAGAATGAAGCCTCAAGTTCACATTTGTCCAACTGCAAAGCCGGTACTAACAATTCACATTCATGAGATAATTATTATGTCCTGAGCCCTCTGTAAGGATATATGTAAATCTTAGCACATGTACTGGTGTTCTTATCCCCATTTTAAGATGTGGAAACAGAGACTCCAAGTGGTCACCTTGTTCAAAGTTTTACAAATGCGTACAGCAGAGTCAAGATTCCATTCCAGCCCAGCCGGTGTGGCTCAGTGGTTGAATATCAACCTATAAACCAGGAAGTCACAGTTCAATTCCCAGTCAGGGCATATGCCCAGGTGCGGGCTCCATCCCCAGTGTGAGGTGTGCAGGAGGCAGCCAATCAATGATTCCCTCTCACTATCTCTCTTTCCCTCCCCCTTCCTCTTTGAAATCTATAAAAGCATATTTTTGTAAAGAAAGTTTTGAATCTAAGTCCAACTGAGCACACCAGGTGTGCCTTACCTGTGAGAGGCCCACGTGAGCCTGTTGGTGCCTAAGGGGTGGGAGCCCCTCTGAGGGGCTGGGATGTGATGGGAGGTCAGTTGCAAGCTGGGTGGGCAGGGCTATGGGGAGCATGCTGGCTGTGTCATTTGATTGTGATGACGAGGGTGTGGACTCAGTAAGGGGAACTGTCAGTCCTCTCTCCCAGTAGTTTCCTGGAGGATAGGGATGGGGTAAGTAATCTGAATGACTGCCCCTGGGGACAGGACTCAGCCAGGCTATGGAGGCCCCTCACGAACTCCTGTAACATCAAGACTCCATGTCTGATGCTGGATTTGAGGGGAAGGGGACCGACCTGTATGGCACAAGAAACAGATAGTCACTGTCACCCACAGGCCTTCAACCCCAGGAAAACCTCCCGCCGGAGATGAGGTCACAGACAAAGGCCGTGACGTCTCAGTCTGAGAACATACATGCTGTTCTCCGATGAGGAAACATTTGACGCGGGTCTTGCCAACTGTGTCTGAGTTCTCCAGACCATGGCGGCATTGAGTGAGGGAAATCACAGAAGGGAAGGGGCACAGAGCTGCTCAATCAACTGTATGTGTGTGTTTAAAGCTACAGAAAGCCTTGTAAGTAAACGAATGGTAAGAAAGTGGTTTATATTTACAAAACTCTCTCTGTTGGGAGAGGGCAACACCTGGATTTTCACTGTGTTTTCCATTCGGTCTCTCTCATCTGATTCACACAACCCTGTAAATAGAAAAATAATTGGTGTTTGGCAAAGTGCCCTAGTTCATTTGGACTGCTATTTAAAATTACCTTAGAGTGGGCAGCTAATAAACAACAGAGATTTGTTTCTCATAGTTCTGGAAGCTGGGAAGTCCAAGGTCAAGGCTGAAGCATATTTTGTATTTGGTGAGAGCCCTCAATAATGTAGACCTCTGTCTTTTTACTGTCACCTCTGTGGGGTCGCCCTTCCACGCACTAATCTCAGCACAGGGCTCCTCACTCAGGACCTGATTACCTCCCACAGCCCCACCTTCTGATGCCATCGACTGGGAGCTCTGTTTTCATACATGAATTTGGGGGACACAAACAGTCCATAGCTGCAAGGGAATTGAGACTACCTACATGACGCCATCATAACACACCCAACGGCAAAGCTGAGCTGGAATCCAGAATCCTTAAACCTGGACTCACTGTTCTGAGCAGATACCTTTCAACAACCTTTCAATACAAGAAGTGAAGGTATTCTCATACTTCTGCAAAAAGAAAGAAAATCCATCCGCAGTCCTCTAATGCCAAGAAAGAGAGTTTCCTGTGGCTTTAGACTGAGTACTTTTAAAAGCTAAGAAGTTAAAAGTGAGAAGTCTTTATTTCAGACGCATCACGTAATGAGGTGCATAGTCACGAGATGAATAAATTATTCATTAGCCTTCTCTGAGAGAAAATCAAAGAACGGGTTTGAAAATGTTAGACACTTCACAGCAGTAGACATTTGTATCTAGTGTCCACTCTCATAAATTACCCAACTTATCTGTAGCACCACACTCAGAAACATACATTCTTCATTATCCCTAATATCAAGATTTCTTCCATTTCTGGAAAATCCCTGGAGTTTTTCCTAAGTAACATGAATTGCCTTCTAAGTACTTATTTTGTAAAAAGATTTAGTGAAAAGTTATTGAACTAATATAAGATGTAATCACTGTTTCTTTTTTTAATCTCAGCCCAACTGTTGTATCCCTCTATTGTTCATTTCATTCTGATGATAATAACAATGAGATAGCTTTAATTAAGCACTTACTATGTAACATGGTTTGTGTTAAGCATTGATTCAAACATTACCTAAAATAATCACCACAGCACCTTGTTACTTTGCTGTGTTTTATGTCTCTCTACAAAGAATAAATATCCAGAAAGATGAGCTATTCAAAGGAATTGTAGAAACTTAAGCTCAAATCCCAGCTCTGCCACTGACCAGCTACATGGCTTTCGGAGAGACATGGACTATAGAAACAATAAAGTCGATTTGCTAACTATAAAATGTACATAGTAGTCTCTGATGAGCACATGAAAAGGCAGGTGAAAAAACCTGAAAGAGCCTGGTCAGTGTGGCTCAGTTGTTGAGCGTCGGCCCATGAACCAGGAGGTCATGGTTCAATTCCCTGTTAGGGCACATGCCTGGATTGTGGGCTCAATCCCCAGTAGGGGGGTGGGCAGGAGGCAGCCGATTGATGATTATCTCTCATTATTGCTATTTCTATTTCTCTCCCTTCCTCTCTCTGAAATCAATAAAAATTAAAAAAACAAACAAACAAGTAAAACAAACAAACAAAAACACCTGAAATAATACGGCGAGACAGAGGCTCTGTGTGTAGCATGTGCCAGGGGCCCGATATTTTCCGCTGGGCTCTATCTCCTAGTTGTTTATCCTCATAAACACTTAAGTTTACAGAATCCTGAAACTATCAGTGGATTTCCTTCTCTGCCTAATTAGCAGGGTTGATGTGGTAGATCTAATGAAATAACGTATGAGACGTGACTCCTACATTGCAGAGTTTGGGACAAATGTGGCCGCTGTTATATTCCCTGGGGCTGAAAATCCGTAGGCAGCTGTTTCCTATTCAGAAATTCATGGTCAGGGAAAAAAGTAATTCCAAAGGACCCAGAAATACCTCCTTGGTGTTCAATACAGGAGAGAATGGTAGTAAGATCCTATGACACACAGTAAGCCAGGCTTCTGAGAAGGCACCAAACCTGGTTTGCATTCCCCCAAAACCACCCAAGAAAAACGGGCTGCAGGAGAGATTGCTGTGGGATTGTGGAAGAACTCGTAGACTGTCGAGGTGATAAGACCCTGGGCAAGGATGATGAAATGAGGATGCTGAGACTGGAGAACTTGGAGAAGAGACCAGGCATCTCTCTGCTCAGGACGGTTGGAGGTTTAACTGCAAGAGGGCAGATTCAAGGCATCCAGCTACACCCCATGGCTTTCCAGGTCCCCCAGCTCCCTCCTTTCCTTACACATCAGCTATATTCCATCTGACAACTTCTCAGTTTTTAAAAGGGGCTCGCTGTGTTTTTAAAGTATCGCTCATGCCTAAACCTTGAAATCATTGCCATTGATTATATTTCATATGGTTTAAGTACAAGATAGACGTTCTCTTCTGCAGCTAGATTTAGCCTCACGGTGTACAGTGAGCCTTACCTGCTATTTAATGAGGAGGGATGGGAGGACTACTCATTACCTGCAGGAATCACACCATCATGCCAGGGCCATGGTTGCCCTGAGGCCTTTCTTGTGGTGTGCTGCATGGTCCCATCTCCAAGTCATGCAGGATTACAGTTTAGCAAAGATGTCTCCATCTTTGTGCTATTCTGTTTGCTAGCTTTTCTTACTTGAGTAACTCGAGGCTGATTTGTTCTGAATTCTACTCCAAATGAATCATGAGAAATGGTTCCGTGTCCCTGACAGCATTTCCTCTGAAAGACACCTCAGCAGATGAATCAATGAACCCAAATGCCACAAGCCTGGGAGGAAATTAACTCAGAGTTGTTTATCTTCATAATCCGTGTTTTGGGGGTTTCCATGGTGACACCCTGGCCAGCAGCATCTTTTCTTAACAGTCATCTTTTTAAAAAAGGTTTTTATTGATTTTTAGAGAAAGAGGAAGAGAGAGTGAGAGAGAGCTAGAAACACTGATGAGAAAAAAACAACACTGATTGGCTGCTTCCTGCACACTCCCCACTGGGGATCAAGCCCGAAACCCAGGTATGTGCCCTGACCAGGCATCAAACTGTGACCTCCTGGTTCATAGGTCGAGACTCAACCCCTGAGACACGCAGCCCAGACTCTTAACAAATGTCTTATTGTTCAATTGCTCATCCGTCTGAAGTTTACAGCAGGGAAGCTAAAGACCAAGCAGAATAATTTTGGGGTAGATATCACAGGAAAGGGTCCTCTATGATCCACATCATTAGATTTGCTCTGAGTTCTGAGATCACAGAGTTCTAATGAGTTACCATAGTAACAGGAGATGGAATTGAGCTTGGGGTGCCACCCACGTGGCCAAGGTCATCTCCCTGGTGGCTCCCTAATGTGTTAGTTACCGTGGCCATGTTCTCCTGCCAAGGGCTGATGGCCATGGGGTGACCTGGAGGTTGATACCAGAGAGAAGCTTCAAGGTAGACCAGATTTTTCAGGGAGAAAAATGACCGCCAGTGGTTGTCAAAGTGATTCCACTTAAACACTGGCTTCCACATCTAAGCATCCTGGACCTCAATCACATACCCCATCACATTTCAAGTCAGTGCCAGTTACCACTGGTCTTGCCTCAGCTTTGTGTAGAAAAATGAGAAAAAGGCCACAGTGATGCTGGCCAATGAGGCAGGAGCAGAGCAGGGCAGGTGCAGGTGGGAGAAAGGTGTGGAGCTGGTGTGACCTGCTCCTGTCCATGTCCTTGCGGTGCTTGGTCCATTAGTAGGAACTTGGAGGAGCCACTGGAGGAGGCTGGACTTGCTTAGTCACATTCCTCATTGAACAGCAGAGAAAACGAAGTCCACCGAGGTGAGTAAATTCGTCACAGTGACAGGAAACTAGTAGAGAGGCTGGAACTAGACTTGTGATCAATTCTTTCCCAGTCCACAGAGGGAGTCATGGGTGGCAGAGGCTAAGTTGTTTGTATTATGTTACCCAGCCCTCTGGGGTTGTTTGTACATCAGGCCCTTAACGGTACTTGTTTTTTAGGAATTATTACTAGTATTGAGAGAAGACCTCCCCCTCCTCCTCCCCTACCCCAAGCCCCTCGAGTTGTCTGCTCCTGTCCTTGGAGAAAATGCTGGGGGAAGGGAAAGCTGACCTTGAAGACCAGCCCCTCTCCTGCTGAGCCAAACATTCAATGTGTGAAGGGAGCTAGCCCACTACGTGGGACAGGACAATCTGAACGTCACCCACCTGGTTGTCAATGCCACCTCCCAGGTCATTGCACAGAGCTATCTGCCAATCATCTGTGTGTGCAGGGGGAGCCCCTGGAGCAGCCGTGGGCAAACTACGGCCCGCGGGCCGGATCCGGCCTGTTTGAAATGAATAAAACTAAAAAAAAAAAGACCGCACCCTTTTATGTAATGATGTTTACTTTGAATTTGTATTAGTTCACACAAACACTCCATCCATGCTTTTGTTCCTGCCCTCTGGTCCAGTTTAAGAACCCATTGTGGCCCTCGAGTCAAAAAGTTTGCCCACCCCTGCCCTGGAGGCATTGAAGGGGGTCAGACACGCTCTCAAATGCCTATACTCAGTGCTGGGGAAGGCACCCTCATAAAGAGGACAGCCTCACCCAGGAGGACAGCAGTATGTTAGGAGCCATTCAACGGAGTCAGAATAACAAGCAAAGATATATGCACTCTATGTTCATTGCAGCATTATTCATGGTGGCCAAGACATGGAAGCGACGAAAGTGTCCTGCGATAGAGGGCTGGATAAAGAAGATGTGCTCCATATACACAAAGGAATACTACTCAGCCAAAAGAAAGGATGAAACAGCACCATTTGCAACAACAGGGATGGACCTTGGGAACGAACATTATGCGAAGTGAAACAGGTCAGTGAGAAAAAGCTAAGAACCATATGACTTCACTCATAGGTGGGATATAAAACTGAAACTTATGAACACAAACAGCAGTGTGGTGGTTGCCAGAGGGAAGAGAGTAGGAGGAGAAGGGAGGGCTAATATGAGGTGACAGGAGAAGATTTAACTCTGGGTGGTAGGCACATGGTGCTACGTGCAGATTTTGTAACTTAGAAATCCACACATGAAACCTATATGTTCATGTTGACCAATGTCACCCCAATAAAATTTAATTTTAAAAAAGAGTAAATTTCAGCTAGAATGAGGAGGAGTTCTGCTGGACGAGTGAATGACGCTGGGCCCTGGTGAGGGAATGCATTTGGGAGAGAGAGGAGGGGTGTTAAAAAGCACTGGTGCCTGGTGGAGGGGAGGGCCATCCTCAGGGATTCTGAGCATCAAGAACTTTAAAAACTCCTGGGGGATTTTACTCTGTGGCCAATGTTGGGAACCTCTGCTCTAGACCATTATTTCATGAATGATCAAACTTATTTGTATTAGGCAAGACACTCACTGAGCATCCCTACACAGTCTAAGAATGGCAACTTGATCTCTTCTCTCTGATGCTCAATTTTCTCTTTCTTGCCTTTTTATAGTTACAAGAACAAAGGAGAAGTCAATGAGCCTGGTGATGTCAGCTGAGAACCTAGGGCTCCCTGTGGGCTCTGCTGAGTAGCAAGCAGCAGAGGAATTCTTGGAAACATCACCCATAAAATACACACACAGCACCCATCCTCTCACAAGGCCAAATGTATGACGCCCTCTCCACACCTTCTTCCTTATATCACCTGAGTCTTGCTGAGAGTCCCCGAGCTAATCCTCGTGTGCTCAGGTAACGTAATCCTGAGGCTCCAGGAAGCAGTCATTACACATCCCCTTCAGTGGTTCTCAACCTTCCTAATGCCGCGACCCTTTAATACAGTTCCTCATGTTGTGGTGACCCCAACCATAAAATTATTTTCGTTGCTACTTCATAACTGTAATTTTGCTACTGTTATGAATCATAATGTAAATATCTGATATGCAGGATGTATTTTCATTGTTACAAATTGAACATAATTAAAGCATAGTGATTAATCACAAAAACAATATGTAATTATATATGTGTTTTCCGATGGTCTTAGGCGACCCCTTTCCTTTTAAGATTTTTTCCCTTTTTTTTTCAAGATCCGACTTCCTTTCCAGGTGAGGAGAAAAGACTTTCTGAGAGAGGCCAATTAAAGTTGCCCGGAAGAAGTGAAGTCCCTGGGGATCTATGAGATGCCCACACAGATGAGAACGTGGGAATCTGTCCTTTCGTTCTCCTTGTTAGAGTTTAGTTTCTGCCCTGAGGAATACTAGTTATTTATTTTCCATCCGAGAAAAGAATGAGCTCTCCACAGAGCTTAACTCTTTTCTAGCTGACAGAAAAGAGGGAAAAACCCCACTAGTTTAAACGAAATAAAAGATAAAATTATCTCGCTAACCCTGTGCTGTTTCTCAATGACCTGTCATTAGTTAACTACACAGAACACCTCATTCATCCAGATTCTGCTAATTGGGAATAAAATAGGTTCACAGAATTAGACCAACACTCACCATTTCCCTGGAAATGGTGTAAGGAGGGTTGCTAGCTTCCTGCCTCAACTAGGAGATGAGATGGATGGATATTCCCCAGGCTGTGTACTGGGGAGCATTTGTGTCCACCAAAATTGTGGTGAGTTCTGTGGTCGAATTTACTTGAGACATGATGCTCAGTGGACAACCATGTCCATCGTGCCCCTCTGAGCCCGGTTCCGGGGCTGTACGGGGACAACCTGGCCACTCATTAGACGTGCACCCTCTCAGCCCACCCATACTAGTGGACCACATGTTCATTGTCCAGCGTCCTCAGATGAGCCCTGCACACATTACAAGTTAGCAAACTCTACCCGGGAGGAGCCCAACTCATATTAGCATGTGAGCAAGACCGAACTTTAAGTTAAATTGATAACTGAACAATCCTTTGTAACTTTGCTTATCCCATAGTTAACTAAGTGGGCCTATTGTCTTCATCTTCTTCCTCAGCCAGGGGAAGAACAAGGTGCCATTGTCCCTTTTTGAAGATGGGACATGAGGTGTCCTTGGTTTTTTTTTAAAAGAATGATTTTCTATAGCCACATATAGTGTTAAACAACACAAAACCTAAGCAAAGTGTGCTCTGAAACCAGCCATTCTATTGATCCATCAATAAAAAATAAAGTTTTGCCCTGTCTGCATGGCTCAGTGGTTGAGTGTCGACCTATGACCCAGGAGGTCACCTGTTTTATTCCAGGTCAGGGTACATGCCTGGTTTGTGAGCTTGATCCCCAGTAGGGAGTGTGCTGGAGGCAGCCGATCAATGATTCTCTCTCATCATCATCTCTCTCCCCCCCGCTTCCTGTCTGAAATCAATACAAATAACTTTTTAGAAAATAAAGTTTTACTTTGTATGAATAAGGCCAATAAAGTCTCTAGTCTCATTTTATTCTTTTGTCTTACAAAGGAAGAACAATTATGTATTTTAGAGAGATAAAGTAGATTTAAAAATTTAGGGTGTTTTCTTCCTCAAAAATTATCTATTTTGGATTTCTTTTGAAGACTAGCAGATGTTTAGCATTTACAACTATATAGAATTTGAACGATATGCCTCTCTAGCAACAAAGCACAGCATCAGACTTCTGGATACATGGATGTATTCTTCCTTGAATTAAAATCATTCACAGAGCATCGGTCACAAGTCAATCCTGGTCTTTGGATTCACTGAGGTCAGACTATCTCAATCCTGGTTGTAAACATGGATTTCCTTTCAAAGCCACATTTTGGAACATATCTGATTCCCAGTTGTGCTTCACAGTTTTGAGGCAATTGAGAGTAGGTCAATCATTGCAGACAAAATAATAACTCTTTTTTGGCTCCCTCTTAAAAATGTTCCGTGTTCAGATCAGAAGCATGCATTTTTCTCAGAAATTTCGATTTTTCCCCAGAAGTGAAAGTTGGATGTGTTTATTTACAGCATATTTATTCCAAAGAGTATTCTCCAGAATGCCCTTGCCGGCCAGGCGCTGGGTCTGAAAAAGGAAGAAGAGCCCGGAGCCTCACAAGAAAGCATTTTTTAAGCAATGAAAGAGCTTGTGTGTTTCAAGGTCATTTCTCTGCGGGAGGAAATTGATAGGGTCTAATTAGAGCAGAAATGCTATCACGACTGCTCCGTGGAGATGCTCTGGGCGGCCACTGACGGCAGGAAGGAGTCGGGAAGTCTATAAAACTTTCTCTCATTGATTTACACTCTGCACGGCCCCATGAATTAAGTGGACGTTAACATCACCTACAATGTTTTACCTTGTCCAGTGATGAAAGTAGGAGAGTGGGGTGTTTTCTTCTGCTTACTCATTATGAGTATTCCCACAAACCCTGGATTGCAGATTTAATTCCATAGGAACTGTCTCCATGCAACAGAATTCTAGAACATTCACTGAGCAGTTGTTATACAAAAGCACAATGGGTCCTGAGGGTGTGGGGCATGCTCCTCTGGCTGGGATGTTTACAGTTATACCTGGAAATAATTAAGGATCCATGTTCCTTTCTGCTTTGCTTGAAAATGAAACATTTTTAATATGTTTTTATTGATTTTTAGAGAGAGAGAGAGAAAGGAAGGGAGAAGGAGAGAGAGATAGAAACATTAATGAGATACAATCACTGATCAGCTGCCTCCCGCACACCCCCTACTGGGGATTGAGCCCCAACCAGGGCATGTGCCCTGACCAGGAATCAAACAGGTGACTTCCTGGTTCATAGGCTGACGCTCAACCTCTGAGCCACGCTGGCCGGGTGGAAAGAAAAATTAAATTTAGTGTGTTTTCTCCTGTTTTCTAAGTGGCATGCCATTAATTCATGCTAGGGTTTATATAAATATGTGTGTATTTATTTATAAACACAAGGTGTCCCAAAAAATGTATGCACACCTTAACAGCTGATAACTGGGCATTTCCCTCCTGATTTCTTCTATCTTGCCTGGATTGTCTCCTCCACAAACCTACTTTCCAGCGTGGATGTTGGGCTCTGGCCCAGCACCTGCAGCCAGGTCTAGGCCGGGCAGTTCACCTTTGACTTTTCCAAGTTGCAAGGCTTAGATCTTCCTTGATCAAGAACGAAGCTTCCAATTCGAATACATGGTCAAGTACTTTAAAACTAACAGAACGGCTGATAATCACTGCAACATTCAACTTCACTGAATTTTAAAAGTTTTCATAATAAAACACTGGGAAAATTGACAAGGTTGTTTTGTTTTGTTTTTTCCTAATTCTATGCCACTCTCTGTCTGCAACAGGGAAAGGAAATCAGCCAACCGTGACCCCTGTCATTAAGAAATGGGTATTTCTAAACTCTTGTCAAACTGAACTAGTTAATGATTATTATGCAAAGTGATGTTTCTCATTTATTATAATAATGTGTCTCTGAAGCCACACTACGTGCCAGTTATCTGTCGCACTATCTAATTTAATTCTACAATTGTGCCACGGAGTAGGTATTGTAATCTGATCCATCTACAAAGGAGCCAGGGAGGTTTAATCGGGTGCCCAGGGAGCTCAGACGAACCAGAGGAGCCAGGTTTCAAGCCCTGGCCTGAGCCCAGCTCCTTAATGACAGCCTTGTAAACTCTCCTGTCACAGGGTGCAGTAAGTGGACGTTTTCTGTAGAGAACACGGGAGAAAGAGACGTTGGGAACACCAATCGGACCTGCCAGGTAATGGCTGAGCAAATACTCGCAAGCATTCTCATCTATGGTTGCAATTTGCCAACTACAAGATCAACACCAAGGCAGCTGCACCACCAGCTGCGTTCTGTTCCCCACCTGCGCCCTGCGCCTTCTCCGGGGATGGCCAGAAAGAGAGGTTGACACTGATGAAGGGTTCCTCAGAGGATCATAAGCTCTCCAGTGCACTCTGACCCCCGATAAAGAAGATAGGCCTTCTTATGATGCTCTGATGGGTACAGTATCCACACAATAAAGGAGGGACCACTCCTCCTCCTTCAGTGTCTCTCACTGACAATGCCATGGGAGAAGGTGAGGCCCAGCCTTTAACCTGGAAGTTGTTCTTTCTCTTTGTGTGATGATTTGTCACCTGCCATAGGGGGGACAAGGTGCTCCTTCCACAAAGTGACACCTGCTATTTCTCCTCCTCTTCCCTCCAGGACACACTGAGAGGGAAATGATGCCCCAAAGTGACTCTGCGTAGCTGTCCCCTGAGCCGAGGTCAGTTTTACTGGATTTGGAACCTAAGATCCCGGTGATACAGTTACACATTTTGCGTGTCCATCTTTCAATTGCATCTAAATCTTTGGTTCTTTGACATTTCACATCATTCTGTTCCAGAAAAGGATGCTGCCTTTCTTCCAATGATTTTCTGAGCTGTCTCTAAAGCCAGCACTCCAATCAGTCTCCCCTGACGTGCAGACAACAGTGGCACACTGACTTCTGCGAGAGATGAACGAGCAGGGCCAGCACGTGCAGAGACAGAACCTCGGCTCTGATTTTCAGCTAAATCAAGACAAAGCCCCTCCTATAGAGCCCACACTGGGCCGCGCCCTGTCCACAGAACACAAATCTGAGGATGGCTCTGCAGAGGCCTAGTATTCTGAGGGAATTGTGGGTATTCTGTTTTTACCATCAAGCTGAATTTTACTCCAGCCATGTACTTGGAAAAGTTGATCATTTCATTCAGTCTGCCATAGTTTCTAATTTCAGCTGTGACAGGACACATTATGGAGACCTCAGAAATTTAGAATATATTGCAAAATGGAGATGACATGAGTTCCTTTGTCTTCAGAGCCGTCTCTCTTCTTGCATTTTCTTTAATGTCCTGACATCCCCACTAGACGTCTAGTACTTCTTCAGTCCACACACATAGTTCAGGGGAAGCATTAGACACTTGCTCTGTTGACAAGTCTATCCTACATTTTACTCTGCAGAACCCCTGATGGCTGTAAGCTTTTTCTGGGACTTCTGTCCACAAGCCAGGAGCATCACATGATCAATGACTGGGAATTATTAACTGTAGTAACTTTAATGTTAGCAAAGGGTTACTGGGCAGTTCATGTCAATTGAGATGCACGTGAATTATCTCAGGTAATTCTCAATTCGATTCTATGAATAAAACATTTTACTGTATCTACCCTCATTTTAGAAATGAGAAAACTGCGACAAAGAAAGGCTATTTAAGTATCATGTCCAAGGTCATGCATTTTGCAAAGCACTCAAGCCCAGAATTGTCTAATTCCAAGACTTATGCTGCCCACCAGAGTACTCCTGTTCCCTACATTCGTGTATTCAAGTTCAACTTATTTTTTGAACTGAAAACTATATTTCCCTATCAAATTCACACCACTGGTTCATAAGAAAGTGAATTTAAGAGCCAGTTGGAAACTGATTCAGGTACTGTAATTCCAGGAGAGATCTAGGATCCTAATCTCTGAACCACCCCAACCACTTCTCAAGGTTCCTCAGAGTTTTAGTTAATTACTTAATTTTTCATTGTCTCAGAGGTTTTCTCTTTTGGGTAGAGATACAGTGATTCTCATCTTCTCTTGAATACTTTTACATTTTCACCTAGAAACATGGACTTACTGTCCAGCTTTCCAATTTCACTAGGGATTCATTAACTATCCTTTATGGTTTGAATGACGTGGCATTTTGAAATTCGGAGTGTCTCAGCTAACCTGTCAGTTCACTCAAGACAGGGACTACAAGTTTTCATTCCTCCTTTGAGTCTCCCAGTTCCAACATGATTGTAGGCACAAAATAGGCACTTACATGTTTGCTTGACAGATGATGCCTCACTATCCACTAGGCACTCAGGGATTCCTGTTCTTTTACCCATAAAAGGCCACCTCTGCCTTACTATGTGAATGGCACCTAGGTTGGTTCAGGCTTCTTAATAGCGTGGATGTGGCCTGGGAATGGAGACTGGTTAACATCAGCCCAAGCTGGTCCTATATAATAAAAACCTAATATGCTAAGTGTCCGGTCATCTGGTCATCTGTTCAACCAATCAAAGTGTAATATGCTAATGATATGCTAAGCTGCTCAACCACTCGCTATGATGTGCACTGACCACCAGGGGGCAGACGCTCTGACTGGTAGGATAGCTTGCTGCTGGGGTCCAGCCAATTGGAACTGAGCAAAAAGGTCTGGACATGCCCTGGAGTCCTCCCGTGGTCCCTCCCTGGCTGGCCAACCTCTCGCATCCCTCCCCAGCCCGATCGTGTACCCTCTTGCAATACGAGACCCCTTGGGGGATGTCGGAGAGCCGGTTTCAGGCCGATCCCACAGGCCAGGCCAAGGGATCCATCCCACTGGTGTATGAATTCATGTACCAGGCCTCTAGTCTACACTAATAAAAGAGAAACATGGTAATTGGTGTACGACCGCTACCCTTCCCATTGGCTAATCAGCATATCCTTATGCAAATTAACTGTCAGCCAAGATGGCGGCCGGCAGCCAGGCAGCTGGAAGCGAACATGAGGCTTCCTTGCTTCAGTGACTGCAGACTCCAACGTTCCCCGCCTGACTTGCCGGCCTCTGAGCTACAACTCTAAGAAACTATGTACTATGTTGCAAATAAGAAGCTAAACAAAACCCCAGAAACCAGCTTTCAGCC
>NW_005370710.1:738560-762301 GCF_000412655.1 Myotis brandtii
GAGGGGTCCCAGACTGCAAGAGGGCACAGGCCGGGCTGAGGGACACCCTAACCCCGAGTGCACAAATTTTTGTGCACCGGGCCTCTAGTGTCAATATAAATAGGAATGTAATTCCCCTAAGGGAAGCAGGACATCCCCAGGCTAAGTGTCCATGATATTACTGTCCAAGGTTCTGTGTTATCTCAGTCATTTTCCCCTTCACTAATTTATGGATTACAAATGTGTGGGGAGGGACCTGGAGAGCACTCTGTCCATGGCCTCATCTTGTGAGAGAGATATGCATGTCCCAAGACATATAACCTGGACATGGCAGCAGGGAGTCTGGGCCAGCACCATCAGACTCCGGTCACTGACATGCCACCACATGTACAGTCTCCTGAGAGCTGCATGTCACTTCTCTTGTTAATGGTTTTTGTAAGCAGTGGCCCAGCACAATGTCCAACATGAAACACATGATCTCATGCTGGGCTTGCCTTGTGCAATGCCCAACATCTGGAACATGGAGCTGCACGGTGTGTTCACGTATAGGACGATGCTGGGTACTGGGCAGCAAAACTGAGGAATTTTATTTCAAAATTGTGTTCTACCAACTTTCCCTTATATTTCTCCTTGCCATTTTCTTTTTTTTAAATATATTTTTTATTGATTTCAGAGAGACAGGGAGAGGGACAGAGAGATGGAAACATCAATGATCGGCTGCCTCCTGCACACCCCACTCTGGGGATCAAGCCCAAAACCTGGGCATGTGCCCTGACTAGGAATCGAACTGTGACCTCCTGGTTCATAGGTTGACATCAACCACAAATTCACTGCGACCATTTTTTATAAGAATGGAATAAAGCAAGAAAAAGTATCTGATCAAAATCATCTATTCACAGGACAGGGAATCCTTAGAAATTTTTCCAACCAGCCCCTGGGATGAGGTGTCCACATTATTAAATTCATATTAAGACTCATTAATTAAAGTCTTTGAATATTAAATTTTCATTAGATAACATGTTAAAAGGTGATAAAGCATTAAACTTTATTAGTTAGTTGACTTAGAGCAGAGGTTCTCAACCTTCCTAATGCAGCGACCCTTTAATACAGTTCTTCATGTTGTGGTGACCCCAATTTCATTGTTACAAATTGAACAGAATTAAAGCATAGTGATTAATCACAAAAACAATACGTAATTACATATGCGTTTTCCTATGGTCTTAGGCGACCCCTGTGAAAGGGTTGTTCGATCCCCAAAGTGGTCGCGACCTACATGTTGAGAACCGCTGACTTAGAGTTTATGGAATGCTGCTACTCATCCAGAAATTCAGTATTTATTCCTTTTTTTTTCCTTACTTACCGTCACATTTTAATGACTTGCTCACATTGGAAAAGGGTGGGGTAGGGACTATTTCTTATTCAATTAAATCTCTTTCCTGAGGTTCATTAGCTGGGAGTTCTTTTCTGTCAGACCAATGGCCAAGTAACAACCTGTGGTCATTGTGTCCTGAGCATTAATCTGGACACCCCTCTTGGACACTGTGCACAGCGGACACTCAGAGCAGTAGTTGTAATAGCATTTTCACTAGAATTTGATGTTGCTGAGCCCTGTTTGGATGGCGCAGGCAGTGAATCTACAATCAGCACCAGTGACACCGCAGTGTGTGGAACGGGGCACAGGTCTAGCTCTCTTTCCATGCAGGTGTAATCACAGGAAAAAGAAGGCCCCTCTCAGTAGATGAACACATGGTTACTATTTCAACAGCTGGGTCCTTCCAGTCGTCACACTAATACTACAGTGGGATGGAAGCGGCTGCTTACTGGCAACTGTCCCTCCTACACCGTCTTCAAGGTCAGGACAGTGACGGTGTGGGTGACTGCAAGCCGAGGTGTGACAGCTAACAACCAGGACCACGGCGATGCAGACATGTTCTTTTTGTAATTACAGTCCTGGTAAAGCCTGGCTGTGTAGAAACTACAGTGCAACTAAGGTGTCTTTTAATCGCCCATTTTATGTTTTTTTTTCTTTCTTTGTGGCGATTGAATTCAAGAATCATTTTCCTAAAAGTGAAAAAACAAACAAACAAACAAACAAAAACAAACAAACAAACAGGACAATGTGCCCAGCAGATTGTGTGTTGGGAATTATTTCACTCCTAACTCACATTCAAAATGCAAAGAAGATCCTTCTTTTCTCAAATACTTGTCACCCCATAGTCTTCCTTGTACACAGTGACTTGACAATTATGTGGAGGGTTGGGGGGAGAGGTTATGCTGTGGAGGACCCTGGCAACCCTCCTGGCCAGAGGCATCACACTACAGGCCCCGCCCCACCTCCCATGTGACCTTGAGATTCCTGTTATTGCACCCGAGACCCGAGACCCTCCGTTTACTCAGTCCCGGGCATTTTGTAGTGTAACAGCTCATTTCACCTGTTCCATAAAGAAGTCTCTCTACCTCGGCTGAAGCCCGATGCTGACTGAATATAAATCACAGAGTTAACAGCATCTTATATTTCTTGTTAAATACTCGTTCTTGACATTTCTGTGCTGAAGTCTGCTTTTGAAAAGACCAAGGTGACTTTTACATTCACTGTGTTAGATCAAGGCCCCGCCTCTTCCACTAAGAATTCTAGGTGGGGAAACTTAAAAGTTCCAGGTGGCCCTGAGTTTTTCTAGTCTATTTTCTCTTTAATTTTGTGTAAGGGAATTAAAATGACTGTTTCATTCTTGATAGGCATTTAAGTCAAGTTTTGGGGGAAATACATGATTTTAAATTTCAAAAACAAGTAAAGACAGACGCCTGGGCTCCATACCTGGAAAATCTGATTCCATCAGTCTACAGTAGGCCTTGCCTAACCACATATGTGTACACACTGGGTGTCCCCAAAACATGTGTGCACACTTTAACAGCTGATAACTTACCTAATTTTCACCCATTTTCAGGTTTAACTGATTTGAAATAATGGGGGAAGCCAGACTAAGCTTTGAATAAATAAAATGTATCACTAGATTTTTTTTTTTGTGGGGATATGTAAAAAATAAAGCTTATGGTACACGACCGGCAACAGTGGATGAATTGAGGGCGCACAGATACCAAATGAAATGATCCTTGATGTTTGTGATTCCATTGTTTTGCTTTATCAGCAGTGACCAGAATGGTGGTCACTTTGAAAGCAGGTGTAAACAAAAGAAATTATTCATTTCTGTAGATTCTTTTAAATTTTGAAAATGAATTATGTTAATAAACACTGACTTTATAATCATTCAAAGTGTAATATACATTTTGGGGACATCCTGCATTTGATTTTTGTTAAGCCTTACACTAGTTGAGAACCACTGTTACAGAGTAACTGATGGAGGCATCTTTAATTTTTCTGTTTTCTTAATCACATGAATATAAAAATAAAAACATGAAACAAACATTTCATGGAAAGTCTGTGGAGCAGATATTGAGAATCTCAACCTGTCACGAAAGCCAGGCAAGCCTCATTCTCTGCTGGGTCGGGGGAGCCCCCCGCCTGCCCTCTTTCCCGCCCCCACGGCTGCGCACACATGACTGAATGGACTCTAACATTTGACTCTGTTTCTTGGTCATCCTTCTTGGTATTTCAGGAAAGGCTTCCTCTTTTCCCAGACCCCTCCTGTGGTTTAGGGACCCTCACCTCTCCCAACTCGCTGGAGAAGGAGACAAACCCATGGTCCTTCTCCCTGTGAAGTCCAACCTCAGACTCCCTCCTGGAGGCCACACACAACGTATCCAACAGCACAGAATCCACACCGGAGGTTCATATTTTTCTAGAAGCTGAAAATACCTCTACACTTTGGTACTTCTCTTAGGTGATCAGATGGAAATTTCCTACAGAAAGATCATCATTTATGTGGCTGGGTGAGAAAGTGGTTGTGTGTGTGAAGGTGCCGTGAGGAGCACTGGACACATTACATCCCTACCTCTAGTTTCCCCTCCTGTCTGTTATTTACATTAAACAGCAGCACAACGACATATGCTTCATGTTTCCACTCACCACGTGATCCTGAAGCCCACAGGTGGGTCCTGCTCACTGCTGGGTGGGGTGTGTGGATGGGGTCGCTCAATGCCCGCTCAGCACCAGCCAGGAGCCCATACAGAGCCCCTTCGCTTCTCCTTTGCAGGTTCAATCCGGCCTCAGCTGGTTCAGCTGGAGATCCTGGAGGAAGGAGAGTGCAGTTAGAGCACAGGTGAGACAGAAAGCCCAGTGTTCAGCTTCGAGTCCAAAAGAGGCCGCTGGAGCTCAGTGGGGGAAACTTTTGCAAAGCAAACCTCTCATCTGCCGAACCCTGGCTCTGTGAAACAATGAGCTAATATACGTCTACACTGATAGACACCGGAGTTCCTTCTACAATGTGGGAAAGCCTTCTGTTCTACAAAATCCCATGCTAAAATAATAGTGTTTCTGGAAAAATAAAATAAGGGCAGAACACTAAGCCCAATGCACTTTGTAACCAAAGTGCTAATAAAACAATAACAATCCCGGTGTAACTATGAGGGTAGTGACATCTCAACAGGCATCAAGGTGATGACCGATCAGCCGTTCCGAGGTCGTGCTTCTCCCTCAAGACAACTTCCTCAGAGGGATGTGCTCCTCATTGAGACCAGTTTTACCAAAACTTAAAATGTGAGCCCTCGCACCCCAGCCAGTTTGGCTCAGTGGATAGAGCGTCAGCCTGCGGACAGAAGGATCCTGAGTTTGATATTGGCCAGGGGCACGTACCTCGGTTGCAGGCTCCTCCCCGGCCTGTGCCCTGGTCGGGGCTCGTGCAGGGGGCAACCAATTTATGTGTTTCTCTCACGTTGATATTTCTCTCTGTCTTTCCCTCTCTCTTCCACTCTCTCTAAAATCAATGGAAAAATATCCTCCAATGGGGATTAAAAAAAACGTGAGTCCTTGGACAGAGGTGATTCACACCCCTATTTCTGAGGATCTGTCAGACATGGTATTGTTGGTTATTACACATACAGAGATAAGCAGCATTGTTATCAAACAAGGAAGCCATTTTTGTGCAAAATAGCCCCCAAGAGAAAAAGCAATGTGCAATAGTAGAATTCACAGAACAGCAGTTCCCTGCAGTCTGAGTACTTTCCACCGAAATCAAGCATCGGCTGTGGTCAGCTCTCACAGTCTCAGCCAGAACTACCAAGTGAATGGCCTCCAGGCCACATTCCATCTGCGGATGCTGTGGCTTCATGGCATGTATTTAAGGAATTAGTCCCTTCAAGGAGCACTAGCAAAACTGTGACATTCCCAGCAGCTGACACTGAGCGGAAGTGGGGCCCCAGTCATGCAGTGGAACCCACTCCCCTGAGCTGGCCTGCCACACCCATGCCTGTCACCTGCCTGTCCTTGTAGGCACCTGTGTCTAGGAGGTAGTCAAAAGCGTGTGATCCAAACGGGGCTGCCTTTGCCCCCTTTCCCAGCAGTTTGTCCTTCTAATTATATCTGGAATGAGTTAAATATTGGAGATGGTATTTCCAGAGCGCCCTCCCTGCAGAAAATGACCGCAGACGTTCTGCAGAATGGGAACAGGCTAATGTCTGAATTCCCTCCACACTGAAGATAATTTACACATACCTCAAGGAGATTCACGGCATTCAAGGTTCTATAAATAGCTGCAGTGTAGGGGATGAATAAAACCCAAATATTCTATTAAAGTATACGTCAAAGAATTTTCCATCTTATTTAGGTTTGGTACAGAAAGAAGCAAACCTAAAAGCTACTTTATCTTAAAGAAAACTACCTTGTTTTTGGAAAGAGAAGGTCAATGTCTGTTGTTGTTCTTGTTGTTTTCTCATCAATAACCATTGACAACTAATGCGGGAGTTTAAAGACATAGAGACACACAAAGTCAGTTACTCTGCAGCTGCCTTTCCAGTCCTTGATTTAATTTTACCCCATTTTGGCATCACATCCTGGGAATCTTCAGTTCAGACACCTTTGCAGGTGCTCCACATAACTAACCTTTCCGGCAGATTAGCTGCCAGACTGTGACATTTGATGT
Organism: Myotis brandtii; assembly: GCF_000412655.1. Lineage (NCBI taxonomy): Eukaryota > Metazoa > Chordata > Mammalia > Chiroptera > Vespertilionidae > Myotis > Myotis brandtii. The sequence continues at coordinate 744,575 of NW_005370710.1, forward strand.
GTGATAATGCAGGGCTCTGTGAATTTTAAATGGTTCGGCAGATGAAGCTGAGATACAATGATGCCTTCGTAAAATACAAGTTAAGGACCAGCCACTCCCAAACATTAATTGCGGAAACATTTAAAAACACAAACATAAAATAGTTAGGCAGGCATTTGGACCTACTTACTAGTAGAAGCTGTTTGAAATGAAAGGCCCTCTATAGGTGGGAAACTTTGCCATCACACCGCATACCTACGGGGGGAGAGAAGATGCTGCAATGATCTTCCGTTACCACTGAACAAGTAATAATAACTATAAAAGTACCAACAACTGATTGTAAATAGTTTTGCCCAATGTACTATCTTAAGTGCTATATGCATGTTAATTCCATCCTCATAATTCCCCCATCCTCTAGCTTCTTTTAAAATTACATTTTAAAAAATGAAAAACCGGAGGCCCTGAGAATTTAAATAACTGGACCAGAGGAGTGTTGGAGGAGGTAATCTATCAAGAGGACATGACCACTGGTTGACCTAAAGCTGGCCCCAGGTAATGGAAGGCTGCTCACTCCTCTCCTGTTCTTGGAATTTAGGGTCCACCCGCTGTGCCCATAGCCAGAGCTGTTTCAAGGATGCAGCCTTGAGAGAAGAAGGTGTTGTTGAGACCATCTGGATGGTTCAGATAATTGACCTTAGGTCCTCTGTATAAATTATTAAGGTTCTGATGGGTGGGGGCAGACATCTCCTCATCTTGCTACTGCCCCAAACAAGCCTTATGTGAGTTCAGTGGCTCAGTAAACTGCCACCTCCAGTCTGGGTGTTCCACTCTTTTCAGGCTCTCCCTGCCATCCATGTACAGGGACATTCACAACCAACAATCGTGAGCCAGCCAGGAGAGCAAGGAATGGGTCTTGGGAAACATGGAGCCAATTGTAATAATTGGTGCATTTCATCATTTCATGGGTAGCACAAAAATACATGAGAAATTCTGTTCACTACCTAATTCAAACTTTGTAAGTAAAAGGAAGAATATGCTTTAATCTTACAGGTAAGGGAATGAAATATTTCTACTAACTGTTCTCTTTTATAATTTGTGCCACAGAAAAGTGAGTATTTTTAGTAAAAACGAATTCATATACCATAAAAGTCATCCTTGTAAAGTTCATAGAAAATATCTTAGAACAAAAACAAAGACTTGGTTTTTCACGAACACATTTTCATGTTGCTCTGTTCTACAGTATCAGTATTACATTGACCGTACTGTATAGGGTGGGCTTAAGTGGGTTTATAGCTGTTCATATAGAAAATAATACAACAATTAATAAATAGTAATACAAGAATAAATTCTGTTTTCTGTACTCTCAATTGTAGACCTACTTCTGCCCAATCCTGTATTCCAATACTTTATTTAGTTAATTCCACTTTTAGAAAAATTCTCATCCTAGAATATGTTCATTGATTTTTTTTTTTGAGAGAGAGACAGGAAGGGAGAGAGAGAAAAAAACAAAACAAAACAAAACATTGATGTGAGAGAGAAACATTGATCACTTGCCTTCCATATGTGCCCTGACTGGGGATTGAACCCACAACCTAGGTATGTGCCCTGTCTGGGAATCAAACCCACAACCATTTTGGTGTACAGGATGATACTCCAACTAACTGGACCACCTGGCTGGGGCCAGTTAATTTCACTTTTTAAGAAATTATGTATGTATCACGTTTTTTATGTTAGGACTAATCTACATATATAAAAGTTCAGCGACCGAACGGCGGAACTACCAGAACGACCAGTCGACCAGTTGCTATGACATGCACTGACCACTAGGGGGCAGATGTTCAATGCAGGAGCTGCCCCCAGGTGGTCAGTGCGCTCCCACAGTGGGAGCACTGCTTGGCTGACTAGAATGAGCGGCGCTCCCACAGCAGGAGAATGAGCGGCGCTCCACAGCTGCTCGGCTGACCAGGATGAGCAGTGCTCTCACAGTGGGCTGATCCCCGCAGGCCATGCCCCCACCAGTGCATGAATCCATGCACCAGGCCTCCAGTCCTATATAATAAAAGCCTAATATGCTAAGTGTCTAGCTGTCCAGTAGTCTGTTCAACCAATCAAAGCAAAATATGCTAATGATATGCTAAGGCCGCGCAACAGCTAGCTATGATGTGCACTGACCACCAGGGGCAGACGCTCCAACTGGTAGGTTAGCTTGCTGCTGAGGTCCGACCGATCGGGACTGAGTGAGATGGGCCAGACATGCCCTGAAGCCCTCTCACAGTCTCTCCCTGGCTGGCCAACCTCCCATATCCCTCCCCGACCCTGATTGTGCATGGCTGGGATCCTTCGGCCTGGCCTGTGCCCTCTTGCAATCTGGGACCCCTCAGGGGATGTCAGAGAACTAGTTTCAGCCTGATCCCACTCAATGCAGGAGCTGCCCGCTGGTCGTCAGTGCTCTCCCACAGGGGAGCGCCGCTCAGCCAGAAACCGGGCTCACAGCTGGAGAGGGCAGTGGTGGAGTTGGGAGCCTTCCCGACCTCTGCAGCAGCACTAAGGATGTCCCTGAGGGAGCAGGCCTAAGATGTCAGTTGGACCACCCCTGAGTACTCCTGGACTGTGAGAGGGCACAGGCTGAGCTGAGGGAGCCCCCTGAGTGCACAGATTTCATGCACCGGGCCTCCAGCATATATATAATATACATATATATGGAATTATTTCCTGAGTTTATGGCTTTCATATTCATTGTTGTAATTATGAGTTTTGACAAGTTCTTATGTCTTCAGGACATGTCCCCATTGACTTTAATTCAGACTTGGTGTATAATTCCTGTATCCCAGACATAAAACCGAAACTTTCTCTAAAAGGTTTGGCCCACCCCTTTCCACTCCCAGTCCCACAACAGAGAATGAAATTAGAAATCAAGTTCTGGAAACTACATATCCTTATGTTATTGTCATTTCATTTCATTTAAGCCTTCCACATAAAGAGCTAGGAAATGTTTATATTTCATAAATCACAAGTGTATATTATCACGGCTAATTCAATCCCAACAGCACAGAGCTATTTTTCCCCTTCCATAATATTGAAGAAAACTGGTTCCATAGCAAAATGATGCATTTATTCATTTCTTCTATTACTTAATTCATACAACGACCTTCAAAATTAATATATTCATTCCCTCTACCAATAACAAGCCTCCTACATAAAGTTCAAATTTCTTTTCAAAGAACCTGAGGCTGTATTCTGATCAAATGGAACTTGAAATAGTCTTTTTTTCCTGCGAGGGTGGCTGTTAACTAGACTTATTGTGGTGATCACTTCACAATACAGTACAAATATTGAATCATTATGTGGTACACCTGAAACTAATATAATGTTACATGTCAGTTATATCTCCGTTTAAAAAAGCTTTGTTTTATTCCAAATGGAAACCTAATATTTACATGGCTAATGTGCAGAAATGGTTATATAACTAGGAGTTTGAAAAGTGTATTTGAGATTTTACTGAGATTATGTGCTGTCATACAACAAAGATTAAATTTTAAAAAAATATATTTTATTGATTTTTTTACAGAGAGGCAGGGAGAGGGATAGAGAGAGTTAGAAACATCGATGAGAGAGAAACATCAATCAGGTGCCTCCTGCACACCCCCTACTGGGGATGTGCCTGCAACCAAGGTACATGCCCTTGACCAGAATTGAACCTGGGACCCTTCAGTCTATCCACTGAGCCAAACCAGCTAGGGAAAAGATTAAATTTATTAGCAGGTTTTTTAGTACAAGTCTTACTAAACCAGAATCTGCAAGACCACACATCTTAACTAATTGTTCTCTAAATGAGATTATGCAAATATTTTTCTAAATTATTTTTGTTTTTTATTTGTTCAATTTTTCACCAGGATAATTGTTTTTCTGATTAAAAAGCTTACACAGAAAATGATGAATAAAGTATTGCCCTTCATCTTGTTAGAAATCTTAGATGAGAGACTTGGGAAAATTGATCAGGAATACCATCTGGGAAAATCTAAACTGAATCCTGTTAGTGGAGAATTTTGACTAATTTATTCCCCCATTCTACTTGCATGATGGATCCCGTTTTTACAATATGTTGACTTTTTTGTAAGACAGCGCCAAATAGAGAAATAATTACTATCAGAGAAAACCCACAATTGTGCTGTAATCAGGTATTTGTTATGAATATCACACAGATGCATGTTGACTGTAAAACTATTTTAAATGAAGTGAATGATCATTTTATAAGAAAGACAGATTCATTTCATTTGAGCCCTGCTTGGGGAAAGTCAATACGGAGATTGCCAATAGAAGCAATTACACGTTAAATGGAATTTGTACAGTACATTTGAGTGCAGATCTTGCTTTTCAATTTTTTGTGCATAATTGCTGGTGATTGCATCCCAGTGAGGCCCTCCATGCTGCCAGTCAGGGAGAGCTCAGTGCTTCTCATCCCTGGCATGGTGGAGTGAGAACTCCAGGTGAACATATTGAGTGGCAATAACAAAACCAAAGGGTACAGAGGTCAGTGACAGACAAAGATCATGTTTCTGGCCTGACATAGAATTGCATGTCATGACTGACTGAATATATTTATTAAAGAAGATTCTTACCTCAATAACATGAGGTTTTGTTTTTATTGATTTTTAGAGAGGAACAGAGAGGGAGAGAGATAGAAACATCAATGATGAGCCTGCAACCTGGGCATGTGCCCTGACTGGGAATCCAACCATGACCTCCTGGTTCATGGGTCAAAGCTCAACCACTGAGCCACAACAGCCAGGCAATAACACAAGTTTTTAAACTTCCTATTAGGACATTCTTCTATGCCTTGACTCACATGTGCTACTTTCTCCTTCCTATGTTCCTCTTGGTGAAAATGGGAATTATTATATTCTAGTTCATATGTTAGAGGGCTACTAGAAAGCTAATGCATACTCTAATATCTAGAATAAGTTATTTAAATCTGATATTTTACTCATTGAGGGGCACAAATTCATACCCAATACTCAAAGTGATGGCTGGGGTCCTGAGAAAGTCATTTCTTGGTTGTAAAACTGGCAAGAGACTGGGAGAAGATTTACATCTACCTCAAAGTAATAATTTTGGGAGAAATAATTTTATCACTGAACGTTTTCTAAAGCAAATGCTTTAAGAAATGGCAGGTCCAAAGTGAAGAGTCAGGGAGAAACTTGTCTAAATCTGAATGGAGCTGACCTCAGGTCTGTCTGGACCAAAATACTTAGTCATTCCTACAACTAGTCACTAAGGGCTGCTGAACTGCTCTCATGTAACTAGAATTTCGGGGGATCTTTGCCTGTTTGATTCTTAGTTTTGTGTTATTCATTCATTCATTCACTCATTTACAGAAAACACTTTAAATTGGTCAACACTTAATTGAGACCTACAAAAAGCTGTAATTTTATCAAGCTCTTACTTCTAAACACACTCAAAACAGCAGATGTAAGTTCATTAAGTGGCTTTAGTTGGAAATCGGCTTTGGAAATTAATTTGTTTTCCTCGAACAAAGAATTTCTTAGTCTGCTCCCCCATGGAATTCTCTCGTCTGTCGTCTGACAATAAGACAAGTGAACTATTAGTCCAGGCAGTAAAAATAAAAGCATCTTGACCTCCGGGATATTGACTTTATTAACAATGAACAGAAGATACGACAGACAAACAAAAATAGAAAACACTCTTTTCCAATACCACTTGCTGATGGCTTCTTCAAAGTGTCAGTTGAGAGAGGACTGGGGAAGAATTGAGAATACTGGGGCTTTAGATACTGAGATTCAATTACAGGGCAATATTCTAGAAACTTCTTAACTTGGACTAGCATGAAATAAGAATAAAAGAATTAGAGATAAAAACTGTCATCAACGGAAGGGTCTATGAAAGAAGTAGATTTTTAAGTGTTGACTGAAATGCTGTTTTCACAATGTTTATTTGATGTCAAGTGAAAAGCTAACAGGAAGGGGAGACACTGTGGAAGGAAGCAACCCAGAGGCAGCTTCCAAAACCTGTCACCTGGTTTCTGTTTTCATCACATCCCCACCTCTGTCCAGGCCTGTGCACATCCCAGCTCAACCCTCTCAAATGAAAAGGAAAGATATGGAGAATCCAAAGAAACTCCTGCCGATAACAAGGCCCAAACCCCTCCAGTCTGGAGTTTCCCCTCACAGCGGCCTGGTGCGGCTGACATTTCATTAACAACATGCAGAATGTCCTGGGCAGCGGTGAGTGAGCTGCCGATGTGGTAACATCTTTGACGGAGACGAGCAGCAGTAAAGTGGGATTTGAGGGTGGATGAGAAAAGCTACGGTAAATGTCACATCCCTAGATCACCGTGTATACTCCAGTCGACATGTTCTTTTCCTGCTGATGTTTAATTATGATGATATTACACAGGCTGGTTTCAGGGAATCTTGTCGTGGTGCCTCTGACAGCCCTTCAGCCAGCAGAGCAGTTTGCAGTGGTTGAACTTTTGCAAAATTAATTGCTCAACACAATTTGCATTGGGTCTCTTGGGGTACAGGCAAGGGCTTTATTTCATAAGTCAAGGTGGATCTTAATAAGACATGCTATTTTTGTACTGTTTAGGAGAATTATGATTCCAGATGTGTACTAGGAAATTGCTGTGGTTTGGGACACCAAGGCAGTACAGTGAGTGTTTTTCAATTCTGTATCAGTCTGTTTTAAAAGCAAAGTATCTTTCCTAAGCAAGACAGCATGCCCACAGAAGAGCCACATCAGGTCAGCCGGTGGTTATGATCACTTGCAAGAAATGCCATAGGTCATGGAAACACTCTTTTCCAAAGTCACTGTGACTTTGTTTGATGGGGTGAATTCTTCGCCCGAGGTTATAGTCAAACCTGAGAATTTATTCCCCAGTATTCATGTGGTTCTAGTGAAGCTAGGGGGAAAGCAAGTCTGAAATTAATTATTTTTAAGGACAATCTAAATATGCCCAATAGAGTGTTGGTTGTTCATGTACATTGTGAGCACACAGAGATACAATATGACAAAGCAAGTGGAAGGAGCTTTTTCTCCAGTGGAGAAAACAACACAATCTGTTAAAGCCTGTATTTGGAAACACACAACAACCCCAAATCCATGGGATGCAGCGAAAGCAGTCCTGAGAGGAAAGTTCATAGCACTGCAGGCCTACCTCAAAAATCAAGAACAATTTTTAATAAACTATCTGCCCTTCCAACTTAAAGAATTAGAAAGAGAACAACAAGCTCAAGGTAAGTAGAAGGAAAGAAATGATAAAGATCAGAGCAAAAGTAAATGACATAGAGACTAAAAAAAATAAATAAATACAAAAAGTCAATGAAACCAAGAGCTGGTGCTTTGAAAAGATAAACAAGATTGATGAACCTTTAGCCAAACTCACCAAGAAACAAAGAGAGAGGACCCAAATAAACAAAACCAGAAATGAGAGAGGTGAAGTAACAACTGACCCCACAGAAATGCAATGAATGGTAAAACACATGTTTGGTTAAAATGGTATTGCACAGCCAGATCCTGGGGTGATAAATCCATGGAGCATCTTTGAGATCACCCAGTTCAAATTTTATATGAAAAATAAGAAGTTTTATGGTTAATTATCACTAGAGATGATGATTGGCATAGAAGACTCGAAGAGTCAGACAAGCATTTGAGTCAAAGGGTGGAGGATGAGACAGGACTGAAAATCCTCATCCCTGACCTACATCTCCAGCCAAAATCCAGCTGCCACACTGAGTGCTCAGTGAGTTTCCAGGATTACGTCATTATCGAAATGTATTATTCACCAGTGAGCCTACCCTGTTTGGACAGGGCTTCACTCATTTTTAAAGTCATCATAATGAGAGAGGAAGTGTCAGCATCCCCCAAAGGTATGCATTGGTTCTATTCCGTGGGCTTCTATGCAGGTCTCTGTCCAGCTCTGTACTATTTTCTATACAGTATAGCTCTCTCTGAAATCACTGGGACTGAATCCACCAACTTGCTGGTTTTCATTTTAATATTGAGTTGGAACAATTTAATAGCTTGTTATTTTCATGGATACTTTTTTGACTAATGGTGTGCATTCAACAGTCCCTTTCTCCTCAAACACCTCAGGAGGCAGGATCCATTTGTTGAGTTAGAACTGCTTCACTCCCCTGAAACTTGCAGAGCAGGCGCAGGTGACATTTGGTAAACAAAATGAGTGAATCAGCATCCCTGTGCTGCTCTTGAGTTTGGCTCATTCTGGAAACAGGAAACCAGGTCATTGCTTTGGAGCACAGCTTCCACTGGGGAGGAGCTGGCAGTGGGGCCAATATGACATCAACAGTCATAGGAAGAGAGAGTTTAATTCTAACTCCTGATCAAAACCCTTACTCAAGCTCTTTTAAAGAAATCCAACTGATCTCTTCCATCAGGAAAGTCAAAAGTGCTCTATTCAGAACAAAGCCCCCTTCTCTCAACTCTCACCTGTGTTACGCATTACCTGTTCTGAGTGGGGAGAGCGCACAACCTGAATTTGGAAAACACCATGGGCTGCTGTGTTCTTCCACTTCCTCTGAAGAAACTTGTCCCTACCCAACACAGGAGAACCACAGTCTGTCCTTTAAATCCAGCTCAGTGCCAACTTATGGTTGGAGGTGGTAGAGGATACTGGTTAAGAAAGTGTTGCCTGTGGTATTAGACCACCCGTGTATGTCTCTGAGTCTACTCCTTCCACCTGTGTGCTGGGCTGAGCAGCTCAGTTCCACCAGGCCTCCCGCCCAGCGCTGAGGCTGAATTAAAGGAGGCAATGGGTGTAGATTAGAACAATGCTTGGCACAGGGAGGCATTCAGTAATAATCATGCTGTCATCCTAGGTTGGACATTCTACATTTTGTAAAACAAAGAGCAGTTCAGAATTAGCAGACAATCCAATAAGGACTTTGTTTCCTCAGGTTCCAAATGTGAGGATATATTTTACTGCAACTTCCATTTTTACTAGAAGGTCAAAGGTCACTAGCTTACAGCAGCGGTTAAGTCACAACAGCTCAGAAGGAATCCTGCCTCGCTTGTTCTCCTAAATAAAGTTTTATTGGAACACAGTAACACCCATTCATTTTGGTGCTATCTGTGGCTGCTTTTGCTCTACAATAGCAGAATTGAATAGTTTCATCAGCGACAGTCTGCCCTGCAACACCCAAGGTTTCTATTAACTGTCCCATTTACAGGAGGATTTGCCTAACCCTACTTACAGCAGGAGTTAGATAGAGGTTTGGAGCATCAGTGAATTCTAAGAATATGTTTTGCTGGGAAGAACCTCTGCAGATTTAATCCTTAAAAAAAAGACAGATTTATGTTGAAAATGGTTCATAAAAAGTAGATTATCCAAGAGCCCACACTTATTTTTATTAAAGCTTTATTGAAGCATACTTTACATACCATAAAAGTCACCCTTGTAAGCCTATGATTCAATAATATATGCACACAATTATATACAGAGTTGCACAACCATTGCCACAATCCAATTTCTGGCATTTCCATTACCCTGGAAAATTCTCTTGTACCATCTGCAGTCAATCCTCACTCCCACCTCTGGCCTCAGGCAACTACTGATCTCCTTTCCATTGCTACAGATTTGCAGTTTATAGGCATTTTCTACAAATGAAATCATATAACCTACCCCTTTCTGCTGCTGGCTGCTTTCACTTAGGATATCGTGTCAAAGGCCCTGTGTGTGGAAGTAGGATGGGTATTTTGGTCCTCTCCATGGTTAAAGGAGGCAATGAGTATAAATTAGCATCTCATCATGTGGATACATGAATGCGCGACGTTCTGGTCACCCACCTCAAGGGATGGATGCTGGGCTGGTTTCATTTTGGGGCTTGTATGAATAATGCTGCTGTGAACATTCATGAAAGGCCTTAATGTTAACAACATATTTTCACTTATCTCTCCTAGACTCCCAGGGCTGGAATAACTCATCATCTGGTAAATTTATGCTTAGGTTTATAAGAAATGGCCACACTGTTCCAAAAGTGGCCGCCACATGTCACATTCGCATGAGTGAAATGAGGCCTCCGTCCCTTACATCCCAGCAACACTGGTTCCTGCCTGCCCCTCTGATTGAACCACTCCAACAAATAGCATCTTAATCTAACCACTCCAACAAACAGCATCTCCCTGTTGTTTTAATCCCCATTTTCCTAATAACAAGGGTGTCTCACATGCTTAGCAGGCACTTATGTATGGCCTTTGGGGAAATGTCTATTCAAATCCTTTGCCCATTTTTTATCTTTATTATTGAGAGTATTACAGGAATCTCCTCATTCCCCCCCTCATTGTCTCTCTCCACCTGGTTGCACCCTGCCCCAGGCCCATTTTTAATTGGAGTTTTGTTTTTGTCTCTTCATTATAGCACTGTTTGAGTTCTACACATTCTCTATACCAATGTTTTCTAATCACATATCTAGGCTTGTTTTTAACAACTCATTGCTTCAGATCAGAGGCAGACAGAGCACCCTTAGTTCTCCTGATCAGCAACAGTGGTAAGGCCTGTAGGAGATGAAGCAGAGACTTTGGAGTCAGGCACCTCAGTTCATATCCCATCCCTGCTTTTCACAACCGCATCTGTCCTGGCTGGGTTGAAGCTCAAAGATCTAATATCCTTCTCTTAAAATAGAATTAATAACACAAATTTCACATGAGAAATGAATAAGTGAGATCAGGTCAACAACTCAGTTTAAAGTAAATAAATAAATAAAACCCATTTGGGGAGAGATATTTAAGTAGAGAATGTTATGCTATAATAGGTGCTATTTTACAGGCAGTGACAGGGGCAGCTGACAGTGAGAAGCAAGAATCAGACCAGGTGAGGCGGGTGGTCTGTGCTTTTGGGTGGACCAGGTACAAACAGTGTGAATCCTGGGCAGAGTGAGCTGGGAGGCATGGGCGTCCAAGGCTGAAACAGTGCGTGTTTATATTCCCTGTGATTGAGCACCAAGGTAACCTTTAGGAAGACATTTGTGAAGTGAATTTCTTAGAGAATATCTGTCTTCCACTCCCTGACAGAGAACCTGAGGGCATAGTGGCAAATAAGGTCTAAATTTCAGAGGACTGCTGGTCAGCTTTAATGACACTCCTGAACGATGTGATAAGATTCAGAATACTTTGAGGAATTTGGAAGTGTGTAATGAAAGGGTTAAGCTGTGATTGTGTATAAAGAAGAAGCCAGAGCCCATCTGGGCGTGGCTCAGTGGTTGAGCACTGACCTATGAACCAGAAGGTCATGGTTTGATTCCCAGTCAGGGCACATGCCCAGGTTGCAGGCTGGATCCCCAGTGTGGGGTGTGCAGGAGGCAGCCGATCAGTGATTCTCTCTCATCACTGATGTTTCTTCCTTTCTCTCTCCCTCTCTCTCTCCTTCCTCTCTGCAATCATAAAAATATATTTTTTAAAAAAGAAGAACCCAGAGTAACCTAATCCCCACTCATTCCAGCTCATCACAATGACAGTGCTGTGAAAGTTCCCGGCTCTCTTGTGCCATCAGCGAAGATGGAAAGCGTGGGCCGTTGGTCCAGCTGGGAGCTGGGAGATGCTGGAAGGCAGATCAACGTTCTCAGGCCACCTGACAGCTGCCACACGGTACTAACGAAGCCTCAGAACAGGGTAGCTGTGCGTGAGTTTATATTAAATGGGTAGAAAATGGGAGTTTGATATTCAGGATGCTGGGGAAATGCCCAATGCCATTCAATACCCTTTCTTATTCTGCACATTCATTAGGACGATGTCTTCAAAGTACCTTTCAGTCAGGCTTAATGTCAAGTTGATGAGGGTTGATAGTCCATGAAATAAGAACAAAAGCATGGAGGGAATTCAAGGGCTTGGAGGGGCTGAGGAAAGGGATGTGGTAAAAAGTCAAACTCTGAATAAGACCATCCAGGGTGTGGTGTGTTGCTCTGTGTGTCTCCCAAGTGAGATCTTTCAGAAAGTCCCAGGAGCAGTTCCTCCTCTGCTCTGCCTCAGTTTCCCTCAGGAGAACTTTGTGTATAAAATGGTTTCAACCAGAAAGCCACAGGCAATGTGGAATGCGCAGGGATGTTCAAGGGGGTTATTATCAATCGCTCACAAGTGCAAAACAGAGCCCACTGTGAGGGTGAGGTCTGAGAAAAACGAGCTGTCCAATCTGGATGGAAATCAGAGTTCAGTGAGTCATTCTTGAGCCCTCCACTCCCTCCTTCCCACAAAGTGATGTGGATGAGACAGGCAGCATCGTCTACCTGTGCAGGTTTTAAGTAAGCCAATTCTCTGCTTCTACCCTGGTCGTCTGAGTGGCAGCTTCCCCACTGTATCCACAGTGATCTTTTAAGAGTGAATCCACCCCATCAGTCTTCTATTTTCAATGAGTGTCTTCTTGTGGCCAGAAGAACAAGGTCTAACGGCTAACCATGCTCTACTGCCATCTCCACCTGGCCTCTCTCCACAGCACTTCCATCACTTACGACTCTCAGTCTCAATTAGGAACCAACTTCCTCCAAGTTCAGGGTGTTGCTACTGTTTTCTCTCCAGAATGTTCTTCTTCCATGTAGATCTCTAATGAAATGCTTCTCCACAACCAACAGCCTTTCCTAATGGCCTTGGATGATACAGGACATAACACCCCATGGCCCATTTCCACCAACTAGAACATAAGCTCCAAGCAGACAAGAGTTGTAGCTGTCTTGTTCATTACTTTATTCCCAGGGCCCAACCTACAGGAGGCCTGAGTAATTACATGCTGATGATAGATAAAGTGGGACTGGAGTTGAGAAAAGGGGAATTAGCAGATCAGTGTTCCCACATTGATGTTGACCCCTGAGATCAAGGCACAGTCTCTGTAGGGGTTTTGTTAAAACTCAGGACACTGATGAGAAGATATGGTCTGTTGTCATCTGCACCTACTGAGACGTAAGTGGTATCATGGACCAGGTGAGCAAGTGTTCACCTAATAAGGTCTTGAGGGACTGGAACCCAAATTAGATATTTTTTAAGAGAAGCAGAGAAATAAATGTCAGAGACAGGAACCTGCTTGGATTTCCTATCTGGGGATTTGTACAAGGAGGAAAGGAAATAAATGAAAAGACCACGAGGCCCCTGAGAGAGGGTAGGAGATTGTTTAAGGCGACCTTGCTTCTTCCCAGAGATGCAGACACAGGAGTTGTAGAAGGAACCCAGGCTTTGAGTCCATAGATCAGAGACAGACACAGGCAGCCAAGACCTTGTTGGGTGACCTTGACCAAGCCCTCCCATCACTGAGCTCTGGCATTCATCTCTGGGAGATGAGGTTTAGGGTAATGATTCCTGAGGCTTTCCTGCCTTAACCTCATATAAGCCTACAGACTGCCTTGCACAGCTTTTCTAAAATGCAGATGAAGGGTTGACAGAGCCACAGGGATGTCCCTTAAGGCATGTGGGGAGGGAATGGCAAGAAAAAAAGTATATCAATTGCCAAGCGGCCTCTGCACAACCCCACTGAGGATGGATGTTGCAGAAAACACTCAGGGACTGTCCTACTTATTTGTCAACTCAGTAGGGGGCAAACAAGGAACGGTAACACGAAGCCCATGCCTGTGTGCTTGTGTTTGTGTGTGTATTTCCCCATTTTTATTATATTGGAGTCAGTTCCTTTGAAAATTAGCAAAAAGAAACAGCAATTTTATTTTAGGACTCTTTTTATGTTAATAACAGTATTACTAACACAGCTCCCAGGAGTCTCAATTAACACTGGGGCTGGAAAATATTTTGTCTTGTTCGCTGCAGGTATTGCAACCTTCATGTGGGTTACAAATTCTACCTCAGGCCTAAGGAAGACGAGAAAGTGGAGGAAGTTCATGCTTGACCCATAGTCCTTTCCTGACACACTTTGTGAGTAGCAAGGTGGGTCCTGGTTTGCAGAGGGAGGGAGAGAGCGATTTACCCGCCCTAACGCCAGCATAGAGCCCACTAGCCCGAGACTGGGTCTGGCCAGCAGCAAGAGGGGCTGTCTCCTGGAGGGAGGAGCCCACAGAGGGAAGGCTCCACCTCATCTCTTGTGGGGGAGGGGCGCATGCTCCTGGAAGCAGGTCCTCAGGAAGCCACTGCGGCCAAGGTCTGGTGACATTAGAAGTGCACGCTGGAAAATCCCACCTTCACTGAGAACGTTTCTTCTACACAATGAACCTGAACTAGGACAGGTGGGTGATGGCCTTGTCCTAACACAAAGTGCACCCTCCCTGTGCCACACTCCTTCTCAGCCTTTTCCCCAAACAAGCTCAACAGAGTTGGCATGTGATGTTTCTGTGCATTTAGACTGTATTGTTTTACAGAAATACAGGAAATGTTCAATCTTCTATGAAACAGTAAGTAGTCCCCCACTTCTCACTCTCCCCCACCCCCACGCTATTTGGAATATAGAACACAGAACCAAAGATCAAAGGCAGGTCCTGGCAGGTGCAGGGCGGGGAGCCTGGCAGGGACGTGACCGAGTGCTGTAAGGTCAGATGAGAATCACTCACTCGGCGCCAATGATCTAGAAACATGTGCTGAGAGTCTGAGTGTGGCAGAGACTGAGAGGAGGACACCGTCACCGAGAGGAACCGGGCTGTGCGCAAATGCAGAGCCAGGAGCCCACAGGACTGGCTGGGAGAAAGCGCACAGCCTCCTGTGGCAGCCACGTGGACCTGGAGAGCGGTCGAGTCTGAGAATATGGTGGGTTGTAGACACAACTGGACTATGAGCTTGGCTCCAGAGGAGAATCAACCTTTCGTTACAGCATTCATTACTTTGGTAACTCAGGGTCTGTTCAAATCCTCTGCCTTCAGTGAAGTCCTTCTAGTTACAGTGTCGCTCAATGCTCTCTCCTGCAATGACCCCCTGGGTGTCTCACAGATGTCTGCCTTAGTTACAGCCTCATTTCTCAGTTTCTGCTCCATCATGTTCCCTGTGTGTCTCTCCAGAAACTCAAAACACCTTAAGGCCTAATATGGTAAAAATTAGAGTCTGGCACAGTTTTGCATACTAAGTTAGCACTTGATGAACACATGAAGTAAAAAAATTATGCTCTTAAATGGAAATAATGACAGTGACAACCTCGTGTGCTCTGGTTAACCCACAGGATGGAGTCTGGCCTCATGTGACCGACCAGACAAACAGAAGTGGACAGAGGGGGGACCATCTGCTCTGCCATGTGGTCAAACTCCATCCACGTGGAATGCTAGCCACGCATCTCTGTGCTGCTCATGCTCCTCACAGCACAGGGTCTGCACTTTGATGAGGACCCTTTACATTTAATAGAGGAACGAGCTGTCCATGCCTGTCCTAAACCAGAGCCAAGAAGCAGACTGAGAGGACATGTCCAGAAGGTGATGTGTGCTCTTGGTCCACAGACAATCCGGCCAGAGGCTGAGAGCTGAGAGCAGCCTGGGACAGGCCCTTGAGCAGCTGTGCGAGAGGAGAGGGCTTGCTCCTTCCCCACGTGGCCTGGACAGCAGCCCTGTGCAGACCCTGAGCCTGCCAGGAAACAGCCGCCCGGTCAGAGGCTATGGCTGCAGGGACGTGGCTGTGGCATGAGGCATGTGGCACCCACCCCAAAAGTTCACAGAGGAGCAGCCATGATGATCCAGCTCTCAGGATAACGTGAGAGCTATATTATCTATAATTTATGTGACTTTACAGACAACTTTTGATTCTGAGGGACCCACGAGGAACAGTATTCTCTCTGCACTAGAAATTGCCTCTGAGCGTGTGCGCGGTAAACTGCTCTGAAGGTGATATGAAGATTGAAATGACAGAGGAAGCTGATCATGAGCTGCCCTGATTAGGTAAATTCTGGTCACATTTGAGTCAAGCCGTAGCATTCCCAGCATCACTCTAACGGGGCAGAAAGCCTAATCCATTCAGCGGGATTGCAACAACCACCCTGTCTGACTATTGAGCAGCAGAGCGATCCAGAGAATGCTGGGGACGCCCAAGAGCGTGCTGTCAGAGTCTGTACAGCAGCTGCTGAGATGTGTCTCCCACTGCAGCCAGAGAAAGGACGGCTGAGAAATGATGATGGCTGGAACGTGGTCTCACACCAGAACGTGGGGCTATCCTCATCTCGCTGGTACCCTCCAGTGTTGCATTAGGGCTTCGGTGACTTCTTGCGTATTAAGATTCCTATTGGCTCATTTATTATTCTTTCATTTATGCAGTAATTGTTGAGTGCATACTATCTATCAGGTCTTGCTCTAGGTGTAGGGACACAGACGTGAACATAATTGCCAAATTTCTTGTTGCGCTTACATTCTAGAGAGAGGCAAAAAATACACCAAGTAAGAACATGTACGAGGATTCTTTCAGACAGAAAAAAAAATAGGAAAGAAAAGAAGAAAGGCCATAATGGCTGTTCACTTTTAAGCAGGGTGCCCATGGACTGTCTCAATAAATGGTAACATTTGAGAAAGGACATGGGGGAAGAGAAGGGGTGAGCTAGGTGCTGAAGAGTCCGTGGTGCAGTGGGACCAGCATGCACCTCTGGAGCAGAAGAGATGAGGGGTGAGTGACAGGAGAAGGAAGGCGGGACCTAATTAGAGAAGATGGAGGCCACTGGAGGACCATGGCTATTACTCAAGAGATGAGAAACCAATGGAACAAAGAGGGGACATGAGAACATGATCAGTCTTGGGGTTTTCAAACATCACTCTGGTTCTATGATTAAACACAAGGAGGCAAGGGCAGACAAAGAGTCCTTTTAGGAGGTTCTTGAAATTATTCAGACGGGGGATATGGCTTGAACCAGGATTGGAGCGGTAGACGTGTTAATGGCATAGTATCCAGTCAATTCAACTAGCTCTTCTTTAATTCGTAAGGGACGGGCAAAATGAAATCAACTAGTCATATTATCAGACTGATTGTTTACCGTCCTATTGGAGGGACCAAGTGCCATATCATGCAGAGCAAGGGACAACTAATCTAACCAGGGCAAGTGACCCTCCAGGAAGAGAACAATCAGAATGGCCTCCTGCTGGAGGGGGTCCAGATCTGAACCTGAACAAACAAAAGGCAATTTCAATGCAGCATCTGCCTCCCTGCTTGGCAGCTGGAGGGAGGGGGTGAAGCAGAAGGCTGGGCAAGGCTGAGGAGAAAATGGTGAACGTCATTTAAGTGGGATCACTGCATAGAATGGTGCTACCCCTGTGTCTGAGATCAGTGGGGAGAGTGAGGATGGTCAGTAACATTCCACAGGAGCACAGGAGTGGGGGGGGGGGGCCCGCTGGTGACAACGAGCAAAGTACAGCAGCTGGAACATGGGCACCTCATTCCGGAAACACCCGTCTCTGTTGTGCCTATAATGTAGAACACGTGGAGGCAAGATGATGAGAAATGACAAGACATCCAGTTCCAGCCACACATTTTAAAAGGAAAAATATGTCATATCTTTGAGTAGACAGACCAAACAATATGTTGAATGAAGTGGTTTTGTTACACAGTCATTCACCCACACATTACAGATATCCTTCACTTTAGGAAGAAGATGAGGATTTGGAATCTTGAGGGCAATATGTAATAATACAGCACAGACATTGAGACCTAGGTATCCAATTATGGCAGAAAGTCTTTCTCGGGATAGAAATTGAATTCAAAATTCTTGAAATGTGAATAGGACCACTTAATTTTATTTACTCCTAAATCTAGATTTTCATAATTCATAATTTGTCTGCTAATATATAATATATTACCTATAAATATATAATGTATTCTATATATATATATATA